>NC_029791.2:343884-353041 GCF_000816755.2 Arachis ipaensis | reverse complement strand
AAAAAAAAAAAAAAGCCTGATAATTGCTTTGTAACTAAGAAACACAACAATTATAGTCAGACTGCGAATGTGGGCGAGGGTGGTAGGAATGTAATCCATGCAGGGGAAATTTAACTGAAACGGGTGGTCCGGTGTATCGGCCGTGAGGGAGAGAAGAGAAAACTAACTCTACTCCCAGCTGAGCTCAGCACATCTCAGCTCACAAGCCCCTTGATTGGCTCCAGCAAGACATTCTTGCTAAGTTAGGGCGTTAGGCTTGTATTAAGATTCTAGCTTCTTCATTCATCGTGTCCATGTTAAGTGATAATATTTTAACATTTTATTTGCAAAACCTAAATTAAAATTATTAATTTTGATGGCATTGACTCTTGAGAGTAGTTGAATGGTTGAAACCATTGTTGTTTCCGGCTCTAACGGTATTAAACGCTGCTGGAATGTAGAAACGAAGTGCCACAAGACCCCTATGAGCGAGAGTATATATAATACTGTGTTGTATTAAAAGGGAAGGAAAATAGATTAGACGATAAAGAAGCAGAAAAGGGGATCACCTTATCATTATTCATCCGATCCGACTCAGAGCAATGGCTCATTCTGCAGCAATTACGTCAGCTCCTTCTTACTCTCTAACTGCACTCTCCTTCACTACTACATACTCTTCTCCATCTGCAATATTCCTCGCTAAGCCCTCATGGAACCCCAAAATCCTCCATCTCCGGAGCAGACCACCAGTCAGAGCTGCCGTCTCCATCGAGAAAGAGACGCCAGAAGCCCACCGTCCAGACACCTTTCTCAGAGAATCCGACGATCAGGCCCATTCTTCTTCCTCCTCCTCTTCTGTAAGGGCCCGCTTCGAGAAGATGATTAGAGAAGCTCAGGACACCGTCTGCACCGCCCTTGAGGCCGCCGACGGCGGGGCCAACTTCAAGGAGGACGTTTGGTCCAGGCCCGGCGGCGGTGGCGGCATCAGCAGGGTTCTCCAGGACGGCGCCGTTTGGGAGAAGGCTGGAGTTAATGTCTCCGTTGTTTACGGCGTCATGCCGCCAGAAGCTTACCGCGCTGCAAAAGCCGCCGCTTCTCCTGACGAGAAGCCTGGTCCTATCCCTTTCTTCGCCGCTGGAATCAGCTCCGTAAGTGTTTCCCCCATTCAATTCTTTTCGATTTCAGATGGAATGGGCAATGACATCAACCTTTGTTCAGGTTTTGCATCCGAAGAACCCATTTGCTCCAACCTTACATTTCAATTATCGCTATTTTGAAACTGATGCTCCTAAAGGTAATGGCGCCCTTGCAGATTATGATTTTCCATTCTTATTTCGGAGCTGTTTCTCATGCCATTATTACTACTGTTGTCTGTCATATAGCTCAAAATCTTACATATGCCAATTTCTAAGGTAATTGTCTTGCAAATAAGTATCTGCATAAATTTGCTGCTAATGACTGTGTAACCCTGTTGCATTCTACAGATGCTCCCGGAGCACCTAGGCAGTGGTGGTTTGGCGGGGGGACTGACTTGACTCCTGCTTACATTTTCGAGGAGGATGTTAAACACTTCCATTCGGTATATTCTCAATGCAAAAATATTAGTTCATGACATTTTTGTGGTTTAGATTTAGAATTTTAGGGAGAAAACAAGTCAAGTAAAACACTAATGAACCATGGTTCTGCTGTTCTAAAATGGCACTTCACATTCATGTATTGCTTCTTATGTTTTTTTTTTTATAGGTAGATTTGAAGTGTTGGATGGGTTTACCTGAATCTGATTCCTATAGCTAGTTTCTTTTCAAAAATAAGGCATCTAAAATAACCTTCTTTATTAGGACTAGTTTCATCGGGGGTTTCTGCATGCAAATGCTTGAGAATTCTGCAATCAGATCAATTTACATAATTCTATTTTATTTACAACAAACCCTGACAAGGAAAGCGAAATCCATCCGTTTGATGCTTACTTAAAATTCTTCAGAGGATTTGTTTTTGCCCTTTTGGAAACTTGCACTTGAGCATTAGGCTCATTTGCTACCGTATATTCCCCCCTCCCCCACCCAAAGAAGGTTAAAAGAAAAAAGAGTGAGCTTATTCTTGTTGAAACAAGAGCAATTTATTTACTTCTATCGTTCTGAATTACAGACTCAAAAAAAGGCTTGTGACAAGTTTAATCCTGATTTTTACCCCCGCTTCAAGAAATGGTGTGACGACTACTTCTATATCAAGGTATGACTCTTAATTCATTTTGAAATAAGTATTGGTTCAGTTGTAGTCTTAGGATCTATTTGACAAACAGAAAATAAACAAACATATTAAAAGTATGTACTACTTATTCAGTTGTTCATTTCAATTGAAATCCTTTAGTCTGTCCATCATCATTAATTTTGATTAACTTTGTGTGTGGATTATACAAAATGGGGAACAAAATGGTAGTAAATAGTGAATATCGATAACTGTTGGTGAGAATCAGACAAGGGAATGGGAAGAAGAGTAAATTCAAGTGGTAGCAAGAGATGGTACTATTGCATGAAAAAGTACATCGAGCTGATGAGACGTTATATTAAGGAGAGTTTATATACTAGTGTGTGAAGGGAGGATATATATATATATATATGAGGAACAAAAACTTGATATATCTATTCCCGATTGATTTGGTTTAGAAACTCAAAATGCAAATACACAGGTCGGATCTCATTGACAATATTGAGATTGAAAAACTCCACTGTATTTACCTTTTTATAGTCTATTACTCATCGTGCATGGTGGTCCCATTTTCATCATAACAAGGGAGCCTGTATAATATGTAACTAGATGGCTCCTGTAAGCGTTCTGTCAAGTTTTGGGGGTTAGAGTAGATTCAGGGTGTGTCTATAATTGAACTTTAAGTGCATGACAGAGTTGATTCAGTGTGTGTGGGCATAATTGAACTTTCAAGTGCGTGACATATTCTGTTGTTGATTGTTTTTCCTTATTTTGTCTCTTATTTCTACATTCAGCATCGAGGTGAAAGGCGAGGACTTGGAGGAATATTTTTTGATGATCTGAATGACTACGATCAGGAGATGCTTCTTTCCTTCGCGACTGGTAATTGCTTGCATTTGCATGTAAAATGGATACTTCTAACTAGAAAGACATTTCATTCATTTTTTCCCCTTCCTGTTTCATGCTTGTTTAAACTATGGTTTTTCTCGCAGAATGTGCAAACTCTGTTATTCCTGCATATATTCCTATCATAGAGAGAAGGAAGGATTTGCCCTTTACAGAGCAGCAGAAAGCATGGCAACAATTGAGAAGGGGACGATACGTTGAATTCAATTTGGTATAGTATTAAAGTCCACTCTCTCTAATACACACACTCACACAAGGCTCTATTCTTTCTCAATTCAAGGTGACATTCGAGTAATCAAAATTATGGCAACAGGTATACGATAGGGGTACCACATTTGGGCTTAAAACAGGAGGCAGAATAGAGAGTATTCTTGTATCTCTCCCACTGACTGCTCGATGGGAATATGATCATGTAAGATTGTAGATTCTTTTCTTATTTTAAATACACTGGATATTTTGTATCTCCTAATTTTCTATCTGTGAAATTGATACTGAAATGGTGTTATCTTTTTGTGCTCAGAAACCAGAGGAGGGAAGTGAAGAATGGAAACTCTTGGATGCCTGCATCAACCCCAAGGAGTGGGTGTAATTTATGGACTTAGCAATGCCCCTAATTTGCTTCGTTGTTTATTAACCAGGGAGCTTGTTTCTTCTTTCGGTGTATATCAAGTTCTTGTTGCAACGAATACAATTCTAGCTTGTACACTGAATTCAAATTAAACGTTTTGCTAGTTTCATTTTTTGTAGTGGGTGAAATGGAGAAAATTACAAATATCAAATATCTAAACTCTATCTGTAGCAGTACCAACCATTATCCTTTACCTATCCAAAATATGCTTAACAATGTTATAATAATGCAAAGACTGTCTCTTCATTTGAGCAAAACTTAAACTTGATTAATCTAGTGATGAGACAGAGAATGAAATAAACGCGGTTCATTAAAATGAGGATTTTGTATATAGGTCCCGAGCAAGTGGATGCACATTCTAATTTGGCATTGCTGCCGTTGACATGTTTCTTAGTAATGTCAATAAACAAAAAAGTGGGTAGCACATTTATATACCAAAAAGAAGAGAGTCCCTCGAACACTATATACTGCCAGACCCAGATGTGGATGGATTTGCTTCATCATGAGAAGCAGTCCTGGTAGGCCAATCAAGGAACTTGTAGCCTGCGAGTGAGGGTGGCAAATAGCTCTGTGTTGCTGAAGGGTTGTCTGGAGGGTATATGTATCCCTTGCCATATCCAATGTCCTTCATTAGTTTGGTTGGAGCATTCCTGAGATGAAGGGGCACCCCTTCATTCTGCCCAATAGATTCCCTCACCACCTTCTGAGCAGCACCTATTGCTCTGTAAACAGAGACAGATTTAGGAGCCAATGCCAAGTAGGCGACACACTGCGCAAGAATGACATTGCATTCTGGCATTCCCAGGAAGTGGCAGGCCTGATAGCAAGAAACAGCCTGATTGAGAGCTGAGGGATCAGCCAAACCAACATCCTCACTTGCAAACCTTATGAGCCTGCGTGCAATGTAGAGAGGCTCTTCCCCTCCTTCCAACATTCTTGCCAACCAATAAATCCCTGCATTGGCATCACTCCCCCTCATGGATTTGTGGAGCGCGCTGATCAGATTATAGTGCTCTTCCCCAGCTTTATCATAAGCAAGATGCTTGCACTGAAGTGCCTCCTTTGCGTCATCGAGTGTAACAGCAACAGCAGCAGCCTTGTGTTGCTCCTCTGTGGATTGGTTAGCAGGTTGTTGGAGCCTTGCAGCAGCAGTAACAGCAGCTATCTCGAGAGCATTCAGGGCGACACGAGCATCCCCATCACAGTTGTTTCCTATGAAATCCAGAACATCCTGGCTCACATCAACCTGACAACCAGCGCTGTGAGTCAACCCTTTGTCGGAGTCATTGACAGCCCTTCTGAGAAGCAAGGCAACATGGTGGGGCTTGAGGGGGTTAAGGGTAAGGACCCTGCAGCGAGACAAGAGAGGGGTGATCAAGTGGAACGAAGGGTTCTCGGTGGTGGCTCCGACGAAGACAATGCTGCCATCTTCAATGACGGGCAAGAAAGAGTCCTGCTGGGACTTGTTAAATCTGTGAACCTCATCCACGAACAGAACGGTTCTCTGGTTGCTCTTCACTCTCAGCTTTCTGGCCTCGTCCACGGCGTCCCGGACATCTTTGACGCCGCTGGTGACAGCGGATAAGGAGACAAAGCGATAACAAGGGCATTGGTGATGGGGAAAGGAGTTGACGATGGCTCTGGCGATTGTGGTCTTGCCGGTGCCGGGGGGACCCCAGAGGAGGATGGAAGGGAGACGGTTCCGGTGGATGGCGGAGCGAAGGAGGGAAGTGGGGGAGAGGAGATGGTCCTGACCAAGGACGTCGTCGAGGGTTCTGGGGCGGAGGCGCTCGTATAAAGGCTCGTGGGCGTTCTTCTTGGAAGAGCGAAGAGGGTTGAAGAAGAAGGAAGATTGAGGATTAGGATTAGGATTAGGATTGGGATTGGGATTTGAGGAGGGTAGTGTTCTTTGGCGTTTTGAGAGTGGGGATGCCTCGTCGTGTTGCTGTTGCTCAACATCAATTGCTTGCCCTTCTTGCTTCGAGTGCGAGTGGAAAAACCGTTCGATCTTGGGTTGCGTGGGCGCCGGCGGTGGGGAAGATGAAGAGTTCGATTTGTGAGTTAGGATCCATTCGGTGGCTTTGACGGTGGATCTGCCGCCGGTGGCAGCCAAGGCTTGGGCGGCTAGCTCGTTGGGGAAGCCCATGCTAAGCAGCTGTTGCATCTCGTTCTCCATTCTGGCAAATGCTATTCTGCTCTCACATTATTAATGCTTAGGGTGTGGCTATCTGACTCACTTTGGGATGGGAATCTCAGCGCCTTCCTAATTGCTATCTTCACCGCTTCACCCATCTTTTCTTTATTCCAAATTCCATCCCCCTTTCCTTTTGCTTTGGGATTCTAAATACCCGCCATTTCTTCTTAATTCCTATTTCCTTCCATTTCATTTATATTATTATTACCGCCATAAGTTATTCATTCATTTTGACTCGCTTTTTCTAATTTCCAAATCGATTATATTTACTTCATCTTTATACATTAAATTAAAGAAAAGTATAAGTAACAAACAAGATTTTTTAACAATATGTAAACAATGTGAATTAATAGAGTTAAAAAAATAAATTTAATTAGTAGCATTAAATTAGGATGTAGTGTATTTTTATTTGATTGGTGATTGTTTATGTTGTTCAAAATTTTTATTATTCTCCTAGCACCAGCTTAAATTAAATAGTTCACTTCAACTTGTACTCCAATAGTTTATGAGTTGAACAATAGTATTATTTTCTCTGCTTATGTGGTGACAACGGGTCTGTGCATGGATTCTCCCTTAGGCTGGGTATGTTTTTAAGAATAAGACACTGAGAATAGGATAGAATAAGACATTGATAGATAGAGATACAAAATTTTGTTTTCTTGTATTCTGTTTAGTAATAAATTAAAATAAATTATAAAAATTTAATTTATTTTAATTTTTTTCATTTAAAAATTTTGAGATAAAAAATATAACAATAAAATATATAATTATAAAAAATTAATAAAAATAATAAAAAAATAAAAAATAAATTATGTTTCTTGTTAGTTCTGTGTCCTTTTTATCACAATGAATACAAAATACACTAATTCAATATCTTTAGATACATTGTCTTTGTCCATGTAAACAAACGCAGTCTTATATACTTGCTTGCTTCTACGTCGGAGGCACCTTACAAATTACAACTGATTCCATGACAATGACTGCCCTTCTAAATCAGAACCAAACTCATGCACTTCAACGGATTTTTAAACTCCACTAATTGCAGCCTCTATATTTTTTTTTTTCTTTTTTTTTTTAGTCTGGTATTTGTTTATTTTAAGGACACGGGCGGTCATTCAATACAGGCTCAACTAGAAAGCACACTTTGGAACTACAAAGACACATATTAGTTCAAAGAAAACGGGCCTCTTGAGGCTGTGTTTTTCTTGGGCTATGTTTGCTTTTTGGACATAATGAAGGAAATCTAATTGAGACCACGCACCGGAGAGGTCTAGCACAGATGGCATACGTAAATGCAGCTTCATCCTTTTCTCTACCCACTACAGGTGGCGCGAAGGAACATGTCCCTTTACCAGTAAACATTCTTTAATTAGCTTGCGTAGAGCTGCTTTCTAGTTTCTTCAAAGTTACACGATCTTTCTAGATAATAGTTGGGAGTTCTCAAAAAGCATAAACTTATGGGACTAGGCTATTAGTTATTTTGGTTCTTTCTGTTTGGTAAATATATGCCTCTTGCAAGCTGTAACTGGTTATGTTTCATCATATACTTTAAGTGTCTATCATATAATAACTCTTAGCCAAACCAACTATCATTAGTGTTAAGTTGATTTATATTTATTAAAATTAAAATATCTAATATAATCTTACACATTAATAAATTGTTGAATTTAATTCTTACATTTATATTTATTTTTGTATTTTTTTAATTTAAAAATATTTTATCAAATATAATTATCATTATTTATATTTATTAAAAATTATTTTTAATTTAATTTATTAAATATATATACTATAATTTTTTATAAAATTATATTTTAAAAATTAGTTTTTACAAATAATTTTTAAAAAATAAAAATTCTACTGAACCAAACCTAAATGCAAATCTCAACAAAATCCCGAAAGTGCAGCCAAAACAGAAACAAATAGAACACATAACATACAGCACATACAAATACAATATATTAGTTAGGAGAATTTTTTAGTATCTATAATTTTTTTGCCTATATTGGTTAAAAGTAAAGATAGAAAAAGATAAGATTCACTCTTATATTTTTGAAGGTATTTACTTAAAGGAATATGTTAAAAATATTTTGCGAAGATTTTTGTGTTAAAAATATTTTTTATTTATTTAGTCATATTTTAGAAAAATAATATTTTTATAACATATCAAAATCAAATTTTATAATTCATCATCTAATAATAAAAAAAAATATTTTTATATAAAGACAATTATAAAATTTTTATGGTAATATCCACCATTTTTAAATTTTATGTCTAAAATTTAGACAGCATATAAAGCACCTTATATTTAACGTACATTACATTTCTAGGCAAAGAACTTGATGAAACAGAGGCTGATAACAAGGAAAGGGATTAGTGACTGAAGATTGCAGCACATAACTCTTGCAGCTAACCATTCAAAACAAAGAAAAATAAACCAAAATGGCTTTGTTAACTTAGAATGAAGTGTGTATAACAAAATGAAAGAGCTGAGACGGCGTATGGTTGCATTGTGAATTCCATCTGGATATGATGGTTACAACTTACAAGAGCAGTTTTGATTCATACATTAACTTGATTATCCATTAAATAATCAATCAAACGCCCCAAATGAGAGTATGAACATCCACCCTCTTTCATGGTACTCCTACACTTTTCACTCATCTCCTTCATTCTCTTCCTCACCTCCGCATCCGTTAACAGATTCCTTATTCCTTTCTCGATCTTCTCCGCACTTAACACCCGGGTAGTTCCAAACATCAACTCATGCTTGAATTCCAACGAAATTTCCACACCCAGCTTCAGCTCACGCACCAACTGAAATGCATTGGATTGCTGTTCCGCATAGAGCGGCCATGCCGCAATGGGCACACCATAATATATGCTCTCCAGCGTAGAATTCCAGCCGCAATGCGAAACAAACCCACCCGTGGCTTTGTGGGCCAGAATTTGGGCCTGAGGGGCCCATCCGATGACTCTTCCAACTTCTGCCGTCCGATCCAGGAACCCATGAGGCAGAAGCTCTGTGAGCTCAGGGAGAGAGTAATCAGATGGCACGCCCATGAAAGAGTCCTCAGGTGGGGGTTTGCGCAGGGACCAAAGGAAGCGGGCCCCACTGTCCTCGAGAGCCCGCGCGATCTCCCTGACCTGCTCCTGATGGAACCAACCTCTGCTCCCGAAGCAGAGAAACACTACGGAGGAAGGAGGTTGGTCGTCGAGCCACTTGATAATGGTCTCCGAAGCAG
>NC_029791.2:341871-343778 GCF_000816755.2 Arachis ipaensis | reverse complement strand
TCGAGCTCCTCAAAGGTGTTTATGATAAAACCATCAGCTTCCTTGAGGCCGCTGGCATACGACATGAAAATCGGGTCCCATTGCTTTCGCGTGAGGAAAGTGGGCATATTTCTCCACGGGAATGGGTTTGCGAAAGTGGGGATGGTCAACTCCGAGTCGGAGTCCTCCCACTCGTAGGCTACCAGATTGTCCCGGACACGGAGCGTGTGCATGTGAAGGGTCATGCCAAAGAAGGTTGCTCCAGAGGTAAAGAACACGAGGGCAGGGACACGGAAGTCCTTGGCAATCTCAATCATTGAGGTGAAGAACATGTCGAGGACGAAGGCGGCCAGTGGCGGGGCGGAGGGGGAGCTAGTGAGGTTGGTGACGGCTTCTCTGACGTGGGGCTTCATGAAGTCGATGAGAGGGGCCATGGAGGTGGCTCTATCGGAGTCTGATGAGGGCGGTTTGGGAGTGTAGTCGGGCAGGTTAATGACGTTTATGCGGTGGGACTCAGAGTGGAGGGAGTTTGTTGCTGTAGATGTGGTTTTGGAGTCAATATGGGAGTTGATGAGCATGATATTGACGGTGAGACGGTGGTCGTGGTTCACCAGAAGCTTGGCGAACTGGAGGGAGGAGAGCAGATGACTGATGCCTGGAGAAGGCACCAACACCACTTGTGCTGCTTTCTTGTTGCTCATCATTAATTTCCACTCTCACTCGATCTATTATTTTAACAAGCTATAAATCATGTGAGTTGTGAGATCTCTATATAGGATCCTTGTTTTTCAACGGTCAATCAACGTGTGTGGAAATTAGAGTGTGAACCTGCCCCGCTCCGGCTGCTTGTCCGTTGTGGACCATGTATCATGAGCTTCTTGTCCCTTCCTCAGTTCCTTGTTCCTTCTACCAAAAGGATAACATCCATCCTAACCGTATATAATATTAGTGGATACTTTTAACTAATGCTTCACTCTCATCATTCATATCCGGTCCCATATTTGCTTGTCGGGATCATCTCTGCACGGTTACTTCTTAATTAAGGCTTAGCTTATTTTATCCATTATTAGAAGATTCTCGGGAATATTCACTTTTCACCGTAATATAGTATTAGTATGGGGAGACTATGTCATTTGAGCTATAATTCATTGGCTATATATAATTTATTTTTATATTTTAATATTATTAAAATATTATTAGAGTTATTAGTAATTGAGAGTTAAGTTAATAATGACTAGTAATTAATAAATAAAATATTTATAATTAATAAATAAAATATTTATAAAGTTAATTGATAATATTTCTGTAAATAAAATGATTTTTGTATTATGTAATAACAACTTTAAAATAACAACTTTACATATAATATAATCTTCTTATTCTATTCTTCTCCTAAAATTTTATTCTATTCTTCTCCCAAAATTTTAACATGATTTCAGAGTTATGATATTCTCTTAAAAAAAACAGATATCATTTTTTGGGTAAAACTACCACATTTTCTTGCACAAAGTTCTTTTTTTTTGTGTTGTTCTTTTTTTGCACCTATTTTTTTTTCACTTTAGCGATAAATTCGTCTCCTACTCTTTCTTCTTTTGCTCACCACAATTCTCTTTTTCCTTTTTTTCTCTGCGCCATCGCGCTGCATGCATCATCTTCTTTGCGTCATTGCAAGCTGCTCACATAGTCCCTTAACCAAAGCAAAAGCCATTAGTTAGTAGATAAAATATTTAAGAAATTAGTTGGTAAAGATAGGGAGATTCGAATTCACAATCTCTTCAATGAGTATAAGGACACTATGTCATTTGAACTATAACTCATTGGCATAATATTATCTTCTTATTCTACTCTTTTTCTAAAATAATATAATATGTTAATATAATTTAGATATAATTTTAATTAGTGATTATATTTTATATATAAATAATTTA
>NC_029791.2:316909-341854 GCF_000816755.2 Arachis ipaensis | reverse complement strand
TTTTTCAATTTATTAAAATATATTATTTATATATTAAAATTAACTACTAAAAATAATTTATATATAAATAATATTTAATTTATTTTTAATATATATTTTATATTAATAATTAATTTTAATAGTTGATTTGAATATACATTTAACATCATTGTAAATTTATTGCTATAGCTAGACTACCTTTTAGTCCAACAACAAAGACTAAATGGAATGGAACAGTGACACACGGGAAAGAAAGCGATATATGGCTGGGACTGGGGAGTATGGGTTTTAAGACATACAAGCAGGGAGATCCGTTCTTTTATAATTTGATTTTTATTATGCATTATGAGTTATAACTCGGTCTTAATTATTATTTATTTTGTAAATAACATCTTTATTATCGATTTAATGATCATTATTTTAACTTAATGATCAACGGTCATACCATTAATTCTATTTATCAACTCTATGCCTGTAAAAGGCATCAATCTCTATATACATTTTATACATATTTTAGATATATTCTAGAGACATTCTAGATATATTCTATATTCATATAATTATTATAATATACAACACATGATGACTTCTATTTCATGTCTTACATTCTATATTCATAGAATTATTCTTATATCTCTTAAACACTTACTCACTTGAGCGTTAGAGTGTCTTTTGCAGGTACTCACCCCCTTGTTCTTTTCTTGCCGACGTATAACTCATCCCGACGAGGAGAAACTTGAAGACATTCATCGACGGACGAGCTATACACCGGCCAAACTCAGCAAGAACAATTGGCGCCGTCTATGGGGATGAGTAAAATAATTCCTACTTCACTTAGGTTTATAAAACTTGATTTACATTCAAATTTTTGAACCAATCTCAACAATCTTGTTTAAGATTTTATTTAATACCTCTTATCAAATTTTAATCTGTCGTAACTTTTTATAAGGTTTATATTTTATACATTCAAATTGCTTCACTTTTAAGTATCATAATATTTCACATCTTATAATCGATCAATTAACCAATCCGAGAATAAACTCGGCTTTCAATCAAACAAAAAACAAACTCGGTTTTCAATCAAATCGAGCACAAACTCACTTATCAATTTTGCTTTATTTTTTAAAGTTCTCTACTTACACAAGTAAAATTATATATTTTATTCAACATACTTTTGCATTTATATTTTGTGTAATTAATATTTACTAATTTATTAGTTATATTCAAACTTCAATATATGTCATATACAATAATGACATATAACAACCATGTCAATTAGGTTTTTATTTCATTATATACTATATTATTATTACTTAGTGATTTCATTTATACAATTAAATGATAGTAATGATAAGTTCAAATCTTAAAATTGAATTCCATCCAAAATTAATTGTATATCAATTGTATATAACTGTCATACTATTCACTTTATGCTATTAAATTTTATGTTATTAGCTATATGATTAGTGCAGAAAGTTAAGCAAAAAATAACTACAAATATGCAAATTTATTATTTTTGCACAAAAAATATATCTCATAGCTAAACAAAATTTATTATATCATTAAATGACTAATTATTTTATTACTTTATTATCAAATTAAAGCATGTCTTATAAAACAAAATTCAGATATTTACATTTGGCATGTATGACATTCATATATGTCGTCTTCTTCTCTATAATTATCAACTTCAAGGTATATTTTTTTTACTTTGAACTATTTTACTTTTACAATATATATTACTCAATATATATTGTGATTTTAGACATATTCATTTTCTCAATTTATCTTATTCATGTCATATGACCATATTCAATAACTAATTGTTTTGAACGAGAAATTTATCAATAAGTTGTTGTGGGTCGGAAAAATTCCCAAGACAATTAACCATTATATCCTCGGATCATACAATCGATTCCGTCAATGGATATCTATCTCTGAACTTTTCAGTTCACATACAATTAAATGCTAAAATTGTTCTTAAGCGGAAAAGTATCCCCCACACAACTATCTTGATTGAATGACTCTTATCATTTAATTATTTTTTGAATAAGTGCCGACATAATAACCCGACTAAGCTTGGGGCTCACCATATCATTATTCACTTATCTTTTAACCGATTTATAAATCATTTTATTTTCTAAGCTTAGCCTGGATCATATGATCGGCAGACAAAGCTTGGGGACTATGATCCGTCACCTTATAACTCGGTCTTTATTGTGCATTATGAGTTATAACTCGGCCTTAATTATCATTCATTCTGTAACTGACACATTCATTACCGACTTAATGATCATTATTCTGACTTAATGATCAACGGTCATACCATCAATTCTATTCATCAACTCTATGCCTGTAAAAGGCACCAATCTCTATATACATTCTATACATATTTTAGATATATTCTATACATATTCTAGATATATTCTAGAGACATTCTAGATATATTCTATATTCATAGAATTATTATAATTTACAACTCATGATGACTTCTATTTCATGTCTTACATTCTATATTCATAGAATTATTTTTATACCTCTTAAACACTTACTGACTTGAGCGTTGGAGTGTCTTTTGCAGGTATCCACGCTCTTGTTCTCTCCTTGCCGACGTATAACTCATCCCGACGAGAAGAAGTTTAAAGACATTCATCGACGGACGAACTATACACCGGCCAAACTCAACAAGAACACAGGGTAACCCAAGAACAAGACTTGTCAATTAATCCACATCATAATTACCGTAATCATAATTAAACGAAAGCATTTGTCGTATTAATTTTTTGAAATTGTTCCTATTGGATGCAGTTGGCATTACACAAAAACGAAAAAGATGGAGGTGTTTAAGCCCATTTAGCTAGAATAGACATGCAAGCAGCTCCAAGTAGAAGAGAAGTATAAGCTCCAAACTGAAGCCGGCCACTTTGTTGGACTCTTGAGTTGATGAAATCTGCTGCGAGCAGGTCCACGAGAGACATGTAAATTAATATCCCGGAAGATGTCGCGTTCATGACCCCTTCCACAATCAGTGCTCTTGGGCTGTTCTCCTTGTATGCGTTGCTAATCCCTATCCCAATCGCTATTCCAACTGGTGTTGTCAATGTAAAGAACACTGCCATTGTTACAACTGCTCTTCTATTGAATTTTGCCTGACCATAACATAATACATAAATAAATAGACTTAGGGACAAACAAATTTAGTGAAAATAAAAACAAAAATAAAAAATAGCTATATCTACCTGCGAGATGCAGCCACCAAGGCCCATGCCTTCAAAGAATTGATGGAAAGTTAAGGCAGCAATTAGAGGCTTTATGGTCTTTGGACTCTCACTTGCTCCCAACGAGATCCCAATTATCACAGAATGAACCACAATTCCTAGCTCTAACACCTACATTCAGTTTATCAAAATAAGAATAAATGACCATTTGTATCAATGAGAGATAAAAACGCTGATATTTGTATTCATGATAGCCTGAAACTAAAGTTATATCTATGATAGATGCTCTCCGTGTGACAAAAGTGCTCTGACTTGGATTGGTTAGTGAAAATCCGATCTTAGGTGGCATTCCCTCCCTTACCTTCAACCTCTCTCTCTCACTCACACACTCTCTCTCTCTCTAACTCTGCACTTCGACTTCCCCTTCTCCACCATTCACGCCTCCGCACTCTTCATTCTCCAAACCCCACTCTGGTCCCTTCTTCCTCAACACTCGCTCCTTCACCATCCACTCTGCCCTTCACGCCGACGCCATCCTCTTCTCCCTCCCCACCACCTCTGACCCCATCAAGAACACCCTCCTCACTCTCGTGCTTTTCAACCACTCTTCCTTCATCCTCACCTTCTCCACCTCCCCTTCTTCCGCACTCCAACGGCTCTTTCCTCCACAAATCTGCAACAAAACCCACCCACAAATCCTCAGCATCCCTTCCAAGCTCTTCAGAAAATACGACTAGGAAAGGTTTGATCTTTTGGTGCTGTCGTCGAGTTTCCCTTACGGCGGAATGGAGTATCCAAAGATGGTTGTCACAGGGTTTTGAAGGTGAACCAGTGAGGAGCAAGATTCGAGCTTTACCTCTCACGAAATTAGGGTATTCAGGGTTTTACTGGAGCCATTGTTGGCGTTGTTGATCCCAATCGGAGATCTTGGGGCCTAGGGAGAAGGCAGCCGTGGCGTTGGAACTGAAAGGGGTGTCGTTGTCGTCGGGGTTGGAGTCAGAGCGGATCTCAGCGAGAATGCGGTTGGTCTCCTCGATGAGGCTCTGGTTGACGGCATCAGAGTCGGAGGAGGAGAGGTTGACGGCGATGGTGCTGGAATGAATGAGAACTCATGCTTTATCTGTGTGAACTAATACTATATATTGATACCCTTTATTGCAAAGATTTTGTTTTTAGTTTTTGGATTTGGATTCTCTCATTTATGAGTTCTCCGATGAGAATGGTTGTGTGAAATACTGAATATGGTTCTTATTTTTGTTTCAATCACATATTGTTTTGGTAGAACTAGTAGATTTTTCGAGAATTAGGACTTCCATTTTTGGATAAAAGCAAGTCTCTTTGAATTCGTTGCCTTGAGTTTTTTACTCCGAAGGATTATAAGAACTAGAAAAGTATAGGAATTGGTCTAACGAGAAGGTGGATAAAATTCAAGAACTTTAGCCATGTCTATGGCATTATAATGGGTTGTTACCTCCACCAGCTTAGAGGTCTCGAGCTCCATGGGTTTTCTTGACTCTGTTCGAGAGGTGAGGCTCTTAGATTCTTCCAAGTTTATGTCCCGGGACTTTGGGTCAATTCGAGCAAAGAGGGGTTGAAGATAAGGGAGGGAGTGACACCTAGAATCGGATTCCCACGAACCAAGTTCAGATCATGGGTATAACTTTAGTTTCAGGCTATCATAAATACAAATGTCAGCGTTTTCATCTATCATGGGTACAAATAGTCATTTATTCATCAAAATAATCATATTAGTCTGCTTTATTAAATTTGGGGATAAAATAAACAAGTGCGTGATTACCTGAGAAATAATACGATGACGAAGGAGTTGTGTGGAGTCTGACGAAGAAGTGGAACCATGAGAATGACCATGAGTTCCATGTGTATGAAGATGCACGTGATCTACTCCCTCCTCTATCTTGTCTTGGGAGATGTTGCCATTGCCAGTGTGACCAAAATACGCAGTAGCAAGAGAATCAACCATGAGCGTAGCAATTGCAGATAACATGGCCACGAATCCCGTGAAAGGAAAATCTGCCCACGGATGTTCCTTGAGGCAGGGAGATGTTAGCTTCTCAAAAGCATCGGGCAAGACGTGTATAAAAGCAGTGGACAATATTACCCCTCCTGAGAACGCCTTTACCAAGAAGAAGAAATCCCTCTCTGGACTCAAGGCAGAGAACCTTTTGATCTTCCCCAGCGTTGGAATGGTTACACCGATTGCACCTGCCACCAGAATCGTACCCAAAGCTGTTATTTTGTATTTCAGAGCCACTGCTGCTTCTTCACCACCTTCATTCTCCTCTTCCTCTTCGCATGTGCACTCCCCCACAACTGAGCTTGGAATCACCAGAATTGACCACAGAAATAATAATACACCTACTGTCAACCAATTCTTTCCAAAACCTTTGTTCATCTTTCGATGATTCAACAACAGATAGAACGAATTGAAGATCAACTTAATGGACAGGAGAGGATTCTGATGCGTGGTGTATGTTAGTACTCTCCAGCTCGACCAGATAGATGTTGATGAACTGTGTACGGTTTCTATATCTATATATATAGAGAGAGAAATAGAGTGAGAAAGAGAGAGGTTCATTAATCATTCTCTTGACTAACTGTGATTGCTGAATATACAAAATTAGATCAGAAGAATTCATGAAATATATATCGTGTGCAATTGTGAATTCATTATGTGTATGCTATTTAGTAAAGAAATATATTTTCTACCTAGGTAGCTACAACATAGGAGATGTACGGTTATGATGCCATTGCCAACAAACTAAGTGTCCATTTGATGTTGAAATATGTCGACATGCAGCGGAAGCCAAGGACAAAATAAACCCAGGTATTTGGGTTTTATGACCACATTATGTGAAAATTATTGTAGCGGTCAAATGATAGTTGCAACACGTTCTCGTGTGTTTTGGTTCACACTCCAGGGTTGCGCAAGACACTACGATATTATTTATATCATTTCAAGAGTACTACTTCTACTTTTACACATCAAACTTTAGATTTCCATTCTTGCTTTTGTTGAACTCTTTCCTCAAAGCCCTCATCAATAACAATCAGGAACTAACAACTGTCTATCCTAACATTGCTATGTTCACACTCCAAATGTTAAAAGCGATTCAGAAAAAAGACCGGCCTGATGGTAGTTTTTCTTGTAAAACAGAGAACTAAATACATAGTTTCTAGAAGCAAAATTAAAGCGGGTTTCTTGATTATAAGGTAGTGTTGAACCTAATAAAGGTTTTCACTTTGTGGATAGCGATCTACATGGGTTCAAGCCTTACTTGCAGACTGCATCACTGCAGTGCCATGGACTTGACCATTCTCCTTTCAATATTTATCCATGGTTAATAGGATGTGTTTTTCTCTATAGAAAAGTATAATATATTCTTTGTTATCAGATCCGAATTATTAAAAAGACTGCCAGTATGTACGCAATGAATGGTTCGGGTTGCTGGATTTCTTGAGATGTTTGAAGAAGGTTGTCATAAGATGGTGAGTTAACCTAGGGGGTAAATGCGACAATTCTTTTGCTACTAGCGAACTATTAGCTAGCTTCTCTCTCTCTCTCTCTCTAATGGCAAGGATGGTGAGAATGTCGATTCTGATGAGTCTTACTATGATGATGATAGCGAAGAAGAATATTTTGAAGAGTATTACGAATTTACGATGATTGTGGAACATGCTTCGGAGTTCCATTTTGCTGGTTTTTTTAAACATAGTTTTGCTTGTGGAGTGCTGGTATACATGGAAAATGTTGTTTGTGCATATGCTTAGTACAGAAACAATGTGAATTTTGTTCGTGTTAAGCGTTAACTGTTAAACATTCATTCGGGGTATTTAATTTTTTGGTCTGAGCTAGAAGCCTAGAATTAAGTTGGTGCGTGGGCTCACCTTTTCAATGGTCCAAGACTTAACACAGACCATTTAATCGGACACCACTTCAATGGTCCAAGACTTGCAAGGAAAAGAGAAGCTTCTTAATTCCCGAGGTATAAGGTCCCATTAGCGCTAATTTTGTATGTTACTACTTACTAGCGATGGCGGCTGCTGCTCCACATTCTCATCCTATAGTTCTAGCTGTATATAACGCACAGGAAGATACTGTATATGAAAGAAGCAAGTCAACTCACGTAAAGGACATTTCTGACAATCGGTGGCATCCATGTCTATAAATCCCCTGCAAGCAATTTCATTTCACACCTTGGGTAGGCAGGCATACTAGTTTAACTTTGAACAAAGAAAAAATTATATTGAAACAGACAGATTACATGAAAAGAAAAAAGATAGATAGATAAATAAATAAATAAAGAAAAGGGAAAAGTCTAGGAGGATGTCACGGCAACAAAGGATCTAGAAGTTAATCACACTAAATAAAATGAAAAAGGAGATACTGTATCTATCATGTGTCCATTCTAAGGAGGAAAAAACTCCCAAAAAGGCGTGTATATAAAATAAAATAAAAGAAAAGACAAGTAGAAAGAAGAAGTGAATTAAGAAGGTAAGTAAGGTTGCGTGTGTATGAACCTAGTGCCTAATGCCTATAATATTATAATAATGAATAGTAATAGACATAAACAAGGGAGAGGGGTTGGTCAACAATAATCGCCAAGTTAGAGCACCTAATTGCCTGCTTTATGTCACTATCTGAGGGAAGAAAGCAGCAACCCCTCCAACCCCTGTTCCTACTGGAGATGGAGACGGAGCTCACTGCAAATTAAGAAGAAGAAGTAGCTGGGAAGAAACGCCCTCCCTCACCCTGACCCATCATCTCTCCACTAACATTCGGAGGAGCTCTCTCTCCAACTTGGCTGCTCATGATGCTGTTATTACCACCATACATATGCATGTACTGCTGCTGCTGCAAGCTGGAGGCAGAAGGGGCTAACATGAGCCCATTTGGGTTCACATGAACCGACCGGGACCCAAACGCCAAACCCATGTTCGGGAAACCCGATGCTGTTGACGGAGTTGCCGGAAAAGGTGCGCCCGTGAACTGTTGCACCATGGCCCGGAAGTTGGTGGTGTCTGTGTTGAGCAAGGTGGTGGGGGTTCGCCTGGAAGCCCGGGAGCGTCGGCGGATGGGCTTGGACACTCGGGCCTCCGGGTTGACCCCAAGTTGGGGGGAGGTGGTTGCGACGGCTGTTGCGTCGGAAACAGAAGATGGAAGGAGAGAATTATTAGGTGGCGGTGGGATGTTTTGTTGGTGGTAGAATTGGAGCCACTCATTGGCGTCACTCATGGTCATGGAATGGAAGCTATACGACTTGGTCCCTTTGCTCACTTTTGTTCGAATGGAAAATGTGAATCTCTCAGTGGATTATTTATGGTGCCTTCAACTTTCAACTTTCTTCCTTCTTCAACCTAATGCATCACAAGCAACATCCTAGCCCTTCATCTCCACACCCACGTGCCCATGGCCCACACACCAACAAATAATATCAATTAGTAATTCATTTTCACAACTATTCCAAATAAGATAACTATATTAAAACCAAAATAAACCAAACATGTATTATTAACTTTAACAAATTCAAAATGCTTTCTTTTATTTTTGTTTTTAGTGGACTAATCAAAGTTACTTATTTCCCCAACATTTCTATTTATCAACACTGAAGCGCATCACTTTTAAAGTTAAATTGCAGCATTAACCTGAGAACGAAAAGTTTGTTAAGATAAGTCAGAGAATATATGCTAAAAATGATTAGATGAGAAACTACTTAAAAAAAAAATACAAAATACAAATGTTGTTTTCATATTATGTTGGGTTTAATTTAATTGCAAACATAATTAATTATTTATGTAAAACTCTTTTATATTAATAGTGTATGAAACTTAATTCATAGTTAATATTAGTAATTAGGTGGATTTAAAAAGTGAGCTGATTGGAGATTTATTTTATGGATATTGGAGTAGAGATAATCGAATAACATATTAATAGAAAATTTTGGCGCAGACCAAATTTTATATTATACTTGATGAGTAATTATTGATGTATTTTATATTATTATGATGACAAAAAACACAAGTGTGTAATTCTATAGATTGAAAAGGTAGGTTACTAGGAGCAACAGATTAATTCTAATATATTTACCATCATAAAGAGCGTTATTAGGATATATTCTAACATAATCACTGTTATATATATGAGATTCTAGATTATAATAGAAAAGCAAGAGCACGTAGAAATATTGAGATTTTCTTCCATTATTCTTCTTCTTCTTCTTCTTCTTCCAAGAATGCATGTATTATAGATATGTGGGGATGCATACGTAATTTGTCTGTTACTGATGTCTCAATTCTCATGTCATGGGTGGGAATGGTTCCATCGCGGAAGCAGCACACTATATATACAAACCGAAAATTTTTAAGTGCGGTATATCGATATTTTAAATATTTTTAATTGTTAATTTTAATTATAAAATATATATATAATTAAAATTAATAATAACAAATGACTGAAATACCCATAGCCTTTCTACACGAACAAATACATCATGAGTCGTGATAGCGTCATGCTCATTGCTCGAGAATCTTAACGGGCCATGTCATCCTTAGCCTGCGACTTAGACTCTTCAATTCAACCATTGCCATAATTAATTCCGTTTGAGTTCCATTCGGAATCAACTTCTACAACAAGAAACTCCCAAGTATCTTCCCATAGAGACTGTATTGTAGACTATAGTGTAGTTTCAACAAATTTTTTTATTTGTTTACATGATCATTCGAAATTAATGATGGTAGATAATATTTTTTATTTTTTATGAATCTCATACTAGCACTTTTTTTTTTTTGTAAATTACATGTTTCTGTTTTATTTTTGTTAAAATTCAATTTTAATCCACACGATGCCATAATTTGGTAGTGGTCAATTTTATAAAAATATACTTTTAGTTTACTATTGTCAACTAATATTTTAACTATCACTAAGAGTGTTTGTTTGAGTGGAAAATGGGAGGAAGGAAATAGAGAGAAAAAAAATTGGAAGGAAAATAACTATTTTTCTTTGTTTGGTTGAATGGAAAAGTCAAAGAAAAAAATCAATTTTTTAAAAATCGATTTGAATCGGCCGGTCGAATCGATTGAACTGCAAACTGATGAGAAATACGATTCGATTATATGTTAAAACCGAAAAAAATGAAAACCGTTATTAAACCGTTAAATCGGTCAGTAACCGGTCAGTCGAACCGAACCGAGACCCGATCGGATTTTTTACTTTGCCCAAAAACGCTCAAAACGCGCCGTTTAGCATTCAGTAACCCCCAACCTTACCCGTTACCAACCCTAACTCACTCCAACACTCTCTCCAACGGTGCAGCAGCAGACCCTCCCTCGTCCTTCCCATCACCCTCGAGCTAGCCGTTCCTCTCAACGCCGGCGAGCTCACTCCCTCCCTTTCGTTCAGTCGCCGGACTACTCCTGACGCCGTCGCTGGTTGGAGCTTCGAAGCTCACTCGGTCCCTCACTCAGCTAACGTCTCAGACTCTCAGCAGTGGAAGCATAGTCGCCGGGTTCGCTTCCTGCCTCCGTCGCGAAGCTTTGTTCCACCGTCGCCAGCTCTCCGTTTCCAGCGCCGTCATCCTTCCTTGCATTTGAATCTGTAATGGAGCCTCTGTTTGATTTTGATTCTGATCTGTTTGTATTCTGAACTTTTTAATTTTGATTGTTGGTTTGATTCTGATTTATTTTTATTCTTCCGTCGTCCTCCCTATTGTTGATTCTGATTTGTTCTTTGGTTGGGTTGTTCTTGATTCTTTGGTTGGGTTGTTAATTTTATTTTTTTTTACTTTGAACTTTTTCTTCTGTTTTTTTTATTAGTTGCCAAATCAGAAGGTACAATTTAGGATTACTATTATGGCTGATTTGGATTTGCTGAGGAAGATTCAAGATTTATTATCCCTCTCTTGAGTTGAACGAAGTTTTTGTCAAAGTTAAAAGAATGTATCTGAGCAATTGCAACATGCATTGTTACTATTACACACAGCAATTTGATGATTTGTTTGATCTTTGTTGCCTGTGTTGGTGTGTGTTGATGGCCTGAAGTTTTGAGCTATTTGTTAGATATGAGTTTAGATTGTGATAAATTTTGATAATTGTTATGTTTTGAGAAAGTTTAGCTCAGTGATTACGATGAGCTTAATTGCAGAAGAGGTCTTGCTACTTTGTTGAATTCTGCAGTTTAATCACCAAATTAAACTCTTTTAGTCTACTCTCTACATCTCTTTCTACCTACTCTATCTGTGTATATGCACATTTTAATTTCTTGCAAGCAACTCATCGTGAATAAACATTGTTTCCATTGTTTACATGAGGGGTTTTTTGAGGTATACATACTTGCTTCTCTCGGTGTCTTTGTCTCTGTCTGTCGGTGTCTCTGTCCCCTTCTGCAACCATTGTCTCTTTTATAGTGATATCTGATATGTGGTTTACTGATATAGTGAAGTTTTGTGAACTCTGATTCAAGTCATTCAACTGTGAACTGATATAGTGATATAGTGATTGAATAATTATTTTTATGTGAACTGTGAAGTGTGAACTGATATAGTGATTGAATAATTGATTGAATAATTGTTTGCTTGTTTCAACTGATTTTTCAAGGGAGGAAGCGCAGGGAGGAAGCGCAGATAGCGAGCAGCAGTGAAAGTGATCGTGCAGAGAGAGTGAGAGATGGAGGTTCCCGGTTCATCAAAGAAGATGATAGCGACGCAGGAGGAGATGGTGGAAGCGAAGGTTCCCCTTGCATACAGGGACCAGTGCGCACACCTCCTCATCCCTCTCAACAAGTGCCGCCAGGCCGAGCTCTACCTTCCATGGAAGTGCGAGAACGAGCGTCACTCCTACGAGAAGTGCCAGTACGAGCTCCTCATGGAGCGCATGCTTCAGATGCAGAAGATCAAGGAACGAGCCTCCCTTAATCACTCCCAATCCAAGGGCGCCGCCTTTCCCGTCATCCCTAAAACCGCCAATGCCTGATTCATTCCAGGTTTCTGCTTCTCCCTGATCTAGGGTTTTTCGGATTCATTCCTCATTCCTGATTGATTAATTGCTCTCGTTATCAATATTCTGGCGTTCCAATTCATTAGGGTTACGGGATTGTTCACGCTTTTACTTGATTAGGATTAGAGAATGTTAGTTTCGTAGGTGTCTCTTTGTGGATTAAATTGGGTTTGCTGTTATCATAGGACCATAATTTTTGTTCACATTAGCTGAACAGACAGAAAAGTTTCATAAAAAATAGTAGCTGTAAACGAGCAACAATGAGATCATGAGCCAATAAATGGAGTTGGTAACTTGTTCTACAACTAATTTTCTTTTCTTAATTACTTTTCCTGAGAGACCATAGTTATTTTGGGAGAAACATCCATCCGGTTGCCAAACATTTTTCTATTTATTCCTTTTTTGTCGTTTTTTTTAAAATAAATTTACATGAGGTCTTTTTTCGCTTAGGTTGTTGAACAAACAATAAGTTATCTAAGAATAAATAAACCGGGCCACTTTACAACATAAAAAACCTCTTGGAGGAAGTAAAATACATAACCAGATTAACCAAAGTCTACTACAAGTATATATATATATATATATATATACATCAACAAAGAACAGAACGTATGGGGCAGTCTCTCATGTTGGAAGCATACCTGTTTCAAAAAGCCTGTACATTATTGGTTTGCATGATTTGATTTGTGATTTGTTTTATTGACTAGTATACTTCTTCAGTCTAAAAGATCAGTGCTGTTAACGGAGATAAACTAAGGGATTAACACGAGACACAAATTGGAATTCGGGAGATCGGATTCAGTTAATTGAAATTTTAGGTGTTAATTTGTGGCACGATGCAAATTTCAGGGGCGATTTTGGGTATATACTCAATTTCAACTTATTGTTGAAGATGGTAGGAGTTTGTTACTTTGACCCTGTACTCATGGCTTTCCACTGGAGTAGATGTAAATTATGGTTGATTCGGTAGGTTCTAGCACATACTTTAATATTGGTGACTGCCTTTGTTCGAACAATTGGGGAAAAAACATACTAAGATAATTGCTTTCTAATGCATATTATGTACTTTTGGCAGGAACCTTTGCTTGGGTGGGAGTTCCTTCATGTTTTTCAGTTGTGTGAAGTCGAAATTACCTTGGATTGTTTGTCCAGAGACTACCAAAGACTGTTTATACTTTAATTCTCGCAATTTCTCATCATGGACACGTTTTTACTTGAAAGTAATAAATTTTTCTTAACTTTTCATAAGTGGAGATATGGTTGGTTTGCCACTTCTATTCCCTGACCAATCATCACATATGTTTGAAATATTTTTGTTAAGGTGAATTCTATGGTGTAGAAATAATTTTTTTTTCTACACTTGAGGAAACTAACGTGACATAGATTTAGGAGTGATACCTATCTCTTGCTATTATTGCTTTGATTAGATGTGACAAGACAAATACATCAAAATTCAGATTTTATCTTTTGCAATTAAATATTAATACTAATAAAATTTTAATTACAGATATATTTTTGTTGTATTGGATCAAAAAAATTGGGTCAAAGAAAAATAATAATTTTGGGATTGTAATTAATTAATTTTTATTAAATATTTAAGTATGCATAAATAATATTAAATACTACCAACAATAAATATTAAAAAAATAAACATTCAAATTCAAAATTTAATCTCTAAATTATTGTGTATAATATTAAATTTTTCTTACATTTTGTATAAGAAATTAACAAGTGTTATTTTTATTTTGTGAGAGTATCTTTAAAAAAAATTTGTAGATAAGTTGGTGAACAAAAAATAAAAAAATTGTAGATAAAAAATTGAATCATAAATTTTTAGCAAAAAAAAGTTGTAAATATTTTTACATGGCAATAGCTTATAAAGATAAAAAAGGTATTGAGGATGTTATGAACATGCTGCGATTAATACAATAGTAAAAATTTTTAAAATTTTATTAGTTTTGCATAACATGAAAAAAAAAATTAATCAAAGTTTATTTATAGACGTATATGGTCTAACTATAGTCATAATTTGATAAAAATTGGTAAAAAATTACTTGTAAGTAAATATACATGATTATTGATACAATTAATGTTACTTAATTGCTTTTGTTAAAAATGTTTTTTTTTTTTTTTTTTTTTTTTTTTTTTTTTTTTTGAATGAGAAGCTCAACACAACAAGTGGAGCAAGGAATGTATCAAGGAAAAAGTAAAGCAAAGCAAAAGACTAGAATAAAAGCCAACATAGAAATCCCTTTGTCATCTCCGGCATTGCCATCAACAACAGAAAGGGTCAGCACCTAGCCACTCCTTATAATTCAGAAAGGATAAGTTGATAATCTCCTCAACCCCTTTCCCTTTGTTCTGAAAAATCCTCCGGTTGCGTTCCAGCCATATGTTCCAAATGATTGCACAGAAGCACACTCGCTTACAGTATAAACGAGATAGATAGAAGACGGTTGAATTTGGAAAACTTGAATTATTATGATAATAAAATATTATTAAAATATTAATTAAAAAATTATTAATTTGACAAGTCATATCTCATTTACAGTGTAAACGAGATACCCACGTAGCAACTGACGTGTCCTATCTCGTGTACAGTGTAAACGAGATACGCGCAATGCCATCTCATTTACACTGTAAACGAAATAAGACCCTGAAATTTAAAACGGTAAATAATTTTTAAATTATTTATTTTGGTAATTATTATATTTATTTTATTTAATAGTAGTTTTATAAATTTATAATTACAAAATCTGATAGGATATATGGAGTCAATCGAAAACAAAAAATAGAGACCTAATTAAAAATTTAATGAAACATATATTTTTGAATTATATCTATAAATTTAGAGTACATAGTTTATGACAGCTTTACGTTTTTTAAAATTTATATTTAGTTCGAAAACACTTGTGTTACGTTAAAGACATCAATATTAATTTAAGTTTTCTAAAAGTTGTATATTTATATAATCAAATCATTCATTATTTATCAAATAAAAAAAGTTTTATGATTAGCATCCCGCCGACAAGAAATATGAACGGAAAATTCAAGAGGGACCATGTTGATGTATTTTTTAGAATTTGGAGGACGTAATTGGTGTAATTGAGAAGTCAGGGACTAAATCGATGCATTTTGTGAATCTCATGGACCAATTTGGGGTTTAACTCCATTTTTGTCTTGTTTAAGCGCCAAAATAAAACAACATTGTTTAGTCCTCTATGTAGAGTGGCAAGTCAGAGAATATTCAACACTGCACTTGCTAATTCAGCACTAGAAAAGATCCAGAAATCAATATGGTGCTCGAAGTTGATTGGATCTTAGAGACCAGTATAGTGAATTTTGAATTTAAGGGACTAAAATAGTGAACGTTGTGTATCTCCAGAATCACTTTGGGGATTTGGTCCTCCCGATCATAATTATAATATAGATTGAGACAATAAAAAATCAGTTCAAATAACCCAATATTATTTTATTTAGTATTAATTGATTATGACATTTTTACACATATAAACGTTTTTGTAACCAAGTTTAACTAAGTTAGCACAAGCCCAACAACAACAAAAAACGTTGATGCGTCACCGCTTTTCCGTCTTCATGTTTTTTTAGCATAGAAAATTTTGTTGGAGAGCACAGGAACTTATTGACATAGCACATAAATTTTTGCTGCGAATATATTTTGTTGGTTGGGTGAATCAATTGTGGTCTTTCAAAATTTTCTATGTTGTTCATCAAAAGTTTTTGTGTTGTGAATCAAAATTTTTTGTGTTGTGCACCAAATTTTTCACACTATATGTATTTTGCAAGGTTCTAAAAATCGGTTTGAATTGGCCGATCGAACCGGTCGAACTGTGAATCGGTAAGGATTCCGATTCGGTCAAAAGCTATAACCGCCATTTCTAAAAATTGTTATTAGACCGTCGAACCTGTCGAGAACCGTCCGGTCAAACCGAATTGAAACTCAACTAGTTTTCAGATTTTTTCATCAAACGGCGTCGTTTTGTTCACTAATAAAAAAAAAAGAAAACGGTGAACCCCTGAACCCTAATTCCCTTCCCTTCGTTAGTAGCATCTTGCATAGTCGCCTCCAAGCTCCTCCCGCCAAAGAAATTAGGCAGAGCTATCGCTAAGACTGGAAGTGAGTCAAGCCAACTCATGAACTAGCTCGAACTAGACTCGTTAATAGTTCGATAAGCTAAATTCGTGAGCTAGTGACCAAACTTGAACTCATAAAATAAATGAGTCGAATTTAAATTTGAATAAGCTCAACTCATTGCACCGTAGATTTGTATTATTTCTAGTAAATCGATGTTTCTCCTCATTACTCGTTGTCAAGTTGCTTAAATCGCGGAGATAGAACCTTGAGTAATTGAGTTCTAATTTGTCTCTCCTCTTGAGAGTTCCATCCCTTCTACTGAGAGAATCAGACGGTGGTTTTCTTCGACCTTACTCGTATTTGATCCTTGATGTTTTCTGAAAAGTCTCCAAATTCAAACTTTGAAAATGGCCCAAACGAATAGTTTGTGGCCAACTATGACGATTTATATAGCATCTTTCAAGTAATTCACTACAATTCGTTATAGTTTTCTTCATTTTTTTTCCATAAACCACAATTGATGCTTGTGGATTTTGGCCCTAGTTTTCTTCATGATCCGCGATATCATGTAGCGGTTTTTGTTCTTAGTTTTTTGTTCGTAAACCGCTATCTTTTGTAGCAATTTATTATTTATTTCGTTCTTCACATGAACTACGATACACATAACTATGATAGCCTATATTTATTTATGTGTATTTTCAAAAAATTCTACGCCTGGTAATGATTTATATAGAATAAAAATAAGACTCGAATATAACCACTCTTCATTTATTCTATTTGAGTAATATTGATTTGTATTTAATTTAACTGGATAAATTACTTTTTTTTTTATAAAATCAAACTAATTTTGTTAATTCATGTATAACTTTGTCAACATTTTAAATCAATATTTTTTATTCCAAAATAAAAACAGCATGATTTCTTAATAGCCTGTAAAATAAAAACAGCATGATTTTAATAGCCTGTAATGCACCAATGAAAAAGAGACGGATAAGAGCTTTCAAACAACCACTCCAATGGCAGAGGATGGCACAATGAGGGTAGAGAATTGAGATATCAATGCAATCCAACTTAAATGGGCACGCAACTAATTCAGGCTCCTGATCCAACTCTGGCGTAAACAATGACAAAAAAAAATTCAAACAAAAGATGAATTCTGCTCTGACTACTGATAACACTTCCTAGAAAGTATAACTAATATTAAAGTCATTTTTTATTTGATAATATTTTTAATTATATCATACATTTTATTTTTTCAAATAAAAAAATTGTTCATTCCTGGACCTACGCAACATAAGCCAACCCACTTTGTATTTGATATACAACCTACAACACGGATCCTTAAAATCAGTATCCGACCCAACTTGGGGAGAAGTTAAATGTTCTCCCATTACTTTGCTAAATGTGAGGGTTAATTAAAGTAATAACTGCCAATAAACCTTAACTCACATGGCATATCTCTCTTTCCCACCTCTTGATAAGGACATTGAACAAACTACCTTTAAATTAGAAAACTTTTCCCAAGTGATATACGGCTGACTTAATTTTTTTTCCCTTCCTCTAATTTAAGCGGTGTGCCAAATATAGCCTGAGTGAAATATATTTATTAGACATATATGTCAAAATATGAATTTAATTTTAATACACTATCAGTGTAAAATCGTTTTACAGGCGCATCCAATCATATAAATGTCACATTAGCAAAAATAACTCTTTTACATTTACTACGTGAATGATAATGATTGTAATTGCATGACTATGTAAAACGTTTTACAATGTCCATACATGAAAATTAAACTCGTCAAAATATACACTACTATGATATTTAATTAACAATTTGAAAATGTATGAATATGAAATGGGGTCAAAAGAACCAGGTGGTAGTTACCGCTATCTTTGCATCTTCCCGGCAGAATGCAGATAAATCGCAACAGAGACAACACTGCAAACATAACAAGAAGTTTAAGTTCAAGCGATGAGACAAAGAAAATGGTTACGCCCAACATCAAAAACAAAAAAACAAAGCACAAAAAAATAAAAAGAGCTAATAAAATTTTGTGCATACTAAAGTTACATTAGGAGCCAAAGCCATTAAAGCACTTAAGATTTTAACAATTTAATTTCAATTGTTGATATGATGGGGAAAAAAAATAAAAAACCTGGTGTGCTCACAAATCAAAGCATAACCACGTCATGTTAGAAAAATTGAGGATATAGCAGCAACTTACGTTGTACCAAGGAAAAATGCAAGGGAGAGATGAAATCCGAAAAGGTAGACAGAAACTACTGCCGTAAGAAGCATTGCCACCGAAGTAGAGTACACCTATGCAAAAATTGGAAACTTAATCATACAATTGAACTCCACTTCATAGGCTATATCTATCATTTGGCAAATTGGCACTTGTAAAGGCATTATAATGTCCAAATAAATCAAACAAAACAACTGTAAGCCCCCATATAGATTATTACATGTGATATAAAACACACATCATGACCCAGCTCTAGACAATAGGTATAGAATTGGTTTTGTTTTGTCCAAAAGAATTTTAAATTATTGGTTTTTGGTCCATGCCGTTAATTTGTCACGATTAAAAGCTGACACGACAGGCTGAAACTTGATGTGGCATACCTCATCATGTATAGTTTATTATTAGACAAATTTGAACATTCAATACATAAGAAATCATGTAGTTCAGTTTTGGGTTGTAGTAGAAGTAGCAGTGTGGTTTGGGGTTTCAAGTAGAAAAAATATTAAGAACCAATTTTTTAATAGCCAATTTTAACCAATTGTTCCCTTTTATTTTGAAACTAGTTTTCTCTCCCTCATCATCACCCCTCAGTCTCTACTCTCTGTCCTAGCCTCTTCTTCATCTTCATCTTCATCTTCCTATTCTTCTTTCACTTCCTCTCAACCCCCTCATGCCACCAACCCCATTCTTCATTCTCTGTCTCTGGAGAACAAAACTTTTTCTCTCTTCATTTTACAACTTGCTACACATTGCATCCATGGATTTCACCACCGCCCTCCCCCTCTCTCAATGTGTTAGGTTTGGAAGTTTAATTTTGAATGTTTAACCTAATTGTATTATTTTTATATTTTAAATTTTTTTAACTTTTGGTGAGTGACCGCCAGATATTTGGCCTCTGGCACCTGCCAAAGAGTAGCCACCGATGAAGGGTGAGGTACCGAGGTTGTGGTGCTAAGCTAATAATGATAAAGTGGTGAATGATAAAGTGGTGTTGGAAGAAAAAGTGATAATAAAAGTTATATAATATTGCAGGATCCCTGGCATTCTCCTAAAAGTGATTCACAATTAAACTCATGGAACTGTTAAGTTCTACTGTTGCTTCTAAATATTTAGTGGATAATATAATCATAGAATAAGAATAGGCAGTCTTATACCATCATCGTACCTTCACAATATTGTCAGCATACTTCATCACCATCGATACAGCAATTCCACTGGATGCACAAACAATATAAATATGACACTTACGCACAATGAAAATTTAGGAAAACTGACAAATCTAGCCATGAAAGAACAAAGCTAAACCCGCAAAAGAAGATCTCCATGTGACAAAACTACCCAAATGTACCTAACCGTTAATTTCATTCAAGGGTAAGTTTTTCAACATTCTGAATTTTTAAGGTAAAAATGGTCATTAACTCGTCTTTTGTGGTTACAAGGCTAGCTTTGTTCATCCATGATAGATTTGTCATTTGTGAGTGTCTTGAACTTTCATAAGTAAAAATAGTAGTTTGCTTTTAATGATAACTTTTGCTTCCATTTGCTTCACAAGACACACAGACGTGAAGAGACAAATTTAACATGAAAAACGAAAAAATAGCCTAAAAAGAGGCAACAGTTGAAAATTGAAGAGACATATAATGGACATGACTCCAAATGACAAGATACATAACTGTCGGTGGTAATCCAGGTAAAACTCCCCGAGTTGAAGAAATTTTACAAGAGAACATCAATTAACAATTTTTACCTGAGTGCATGATTGAAAATCATGAGAACAGTAATGGGCGAATATCCATGGAGGAATCCCCTGAATATGGGAAATACACGCATTATTGATGAGCTCATTCTAAGCCTCATAATACTACAATAACTCTCCTGTTATAATGCTTGATGACTTTATGATCACAATATATATTATGAGCATGTCTTGTCCCTTTTCACGAGAAAAGATTCTCCTCAACATGAATTCCTTAAAGAGAATCAATATGGTGAAAAAGTAGAAAAATCAACATAAACTACAAAACCAAAGTCTGAAAGAACAGTAGACTTACTTGTTCATCACAGCATCAAAATCTTGAACCAGTATTGCAATAGCATTGAAGCCCATGCCAAAGATATAAAGCCAGAAGTTCTGAACGTTTATGTTTCGTGAAGGGCGCTTCTTAATAATAGCCTGCCAATATTGTTAAATGTATCACAAAATGGGAAGTTATAGAGCTCAAAAAACTTATTCTCTGCCGACTGAATTTTGGATTGAATAATAAAATTACCTCGTAAACACCGAAAGTATCAGATATGCGCCAATGCCAAATATTCCTCGTTTTGCTGCTTCAAAGTCTCTGAAACTAATTGTCGGAAAGTAATCCAAAAAATATGGATAAAGCAATGCTATTCAAATTGCCAAAAAGACAATTTCAAAAGTAATCAAGCAACTTACACAATGGAAAATAAATCTAAAAAGGTTATTGCTCTCTTTTGTAGAGAGACACATTACACCTAGATCAATAGAATAGTCTTGTGAGGATTCTAGAGAATGTGCTGAGGAACCTGAGAATTTGGCAAAGAGTAGGTATACAAAACTGATAGGAACTAGGAAGAGTTGGAGCTCTTCTAATCTCTACAATTACCAAATGATTCCACACCTAACTCTATCTCTCATCCCTTTATTCTTCTCTCAATCTTAACCAACTTCCTCACTAGCACTTCAATCAGATACATTTGTTTGTTACATTACAGCTTGTAGATAGGGGGCCATTTTTACAGCAGTACCACAAGAACATTATAATATATTAGTATGGAAGTGATGGCCACATGTCAGACTTGGAGTAGTCTTACTTTGAATTCAACTGGGCTGTAGTGCAACCAGCAGTCAGTAGAATAAAAGCAGCCCATTGAATCTCACTTAACCTGAAATGCAAATAAAAACACAACAATAGGCAGCCCCAGGGCAATACGATCAATAAAATTAATTATTATTTTACTAAGCCATTAGTATTAAGTAATAAACTAAACTTGTGGAAACAAAACACTGCCTCAATCCTTAACAAAAGATTATGATAATGAAATGAGAATTGACAACAATTTTTTTTATATTGAAAATAAAGAACAAAAGCTACCTCTTCTTGAGTATAATTCGGTAGAGAACACCTGTACTGATAATATTCAAGTTTTTTAATATCTGATAGCCAGGAGCATCTACATATGCAAAAATGTAATACTGCCATAAAATTGAAGAGTAAATACAATCAGATTTTGGAAGGTATCTGTTGCAAAATCAAAGTTACATAATAATCAATTGTGACCATAACAAACATAGACATGCATCACCAACCTGAAGCAAATTTTTGACAAGGTAAAGTGCTGCTGGAATGGGATACACTATAACTTCATCTAATGTGGTGCTCAACCTAGATGCAAGAAACAATATACAACGACTTATTCAAATTCATTCTCCAACAACAGACAACATGAAAAATCTCTCATCAGAAAAGGAAACACATACAGAAGTCATAATGCTTAGATAAATCTCTCATTTAGAAAAACATATTGACTAACAATAAAAAAGTATATTTATTATTTTTCTCTCAATTGAATCATTGGCATCCAAGTTCTACTACTAAGAATTAATCCTGCCCAAATTTACTTGAAGTCCCATTAAGGAGGGTAAAGGCTTCGTGGCGAGGATTTTTTTTACTGCACACAATGCAAGACTAAAGCTCAAATGGGCTAAATGTATGCATAATGCCTAAAATAGGCTAGATAAGTCTAACAAGCGTTTAGTAGATTAAATTACATTACATTTATATACATTTCTAAATCTAAACAAGCCCAGGACAGCCAGCAAGCCTACTCGCTTTTCCGCAAACCTAGGCCTAGGTTGCTAAGATAAACAGGCTTTTCAAAAAGCCTGAGCCTGCTTCTATATTTTAGCAAGCCACAGGCTAATAGGTCGCCTGACCTGTTTCCATCCTTGAATATCGAAATGTAGTAAAGATTCGCCCTGAGGAATACAACCCAAACTCTCAGTATAATGCTTCAGCTTCCAAAGTAACATTATGAGTTCGTAGAAACATGTACTTTGGTTACCTTGTGCTTTTGTGCTTGCTTGTAAATGGCCAAAATGCAAGTTGTCACTCAAATTTTCAATGTAAGAAAAACCTTATTCCACCTCTTTAACTAGTTATCCAAACTTTTTTCCCTTTTCATCAACAGAATGTAAAACATAACCCAAAATCTTGCACTAAATTCACAATCAGATAAAAAAACTTAAGGGAAAAGGATTATGCTAACCGATTGTCCTCGGTGACACCTTCCTTTTTCCATATTCTTGCAAGGGCCACAAGGGATATAGCACATTTTAAAGTCTCCACCTATAACCAAAAGATTACCAATAAATTAGGAGCCATGTATTGGTCAAATGCCACAACTCGGGTTATCAAGCAGAAAGTGAATCAATGGAATGAGTGCATACTGCATAGAGATGAGATCTATACGCACCAGAAAGTTTGCGGTGGTTACACTATACTCGTACTTGCCAGCTCTCTTGGACCAAACGATTAGAATGGCTTGCGAACTAGTAAGAATAGTCAATGCAAGTGTAACAACTGACCTATATCAAGAGAAATGGGATGAGGATTAAGAAATCGAACAATAACTGAACAGAAAGATAACGGAGAGTGGGAGCAGGAGTCAGACTTGAGTTTCCACTTTGCTTTCGCCCTGTGGCTATCGGTTTTGGTTTCTCCCACGGAGGCCAAACGGTTGTCTAGGACTGCAAAACAGTGAACAGGGGAAAAGAGGTTAAAGCTATTCCAATGGTGAAGTTGCAAACACAATACATCTAATTATCCAACCAACACAATATAAGACAGAAGAAGAGAAGATAGTTATGCACCTGCACCGGACAACAAAACCGATTTTTCACGTAAACTCTCAACGTCCTCGATGCCGGTCTCCTTATCATCACCCTACAACACAAAGGTGCGTCAAATCAACTCTAGTTTATTATTGAGTGAATGGAAGAAATGTGATAGCAAATTTCTCGGCTACATATTAAAAGCACCTCATCCCTGATTTTCCTGTACTCCATTTTCGACTAAGAGTTGTGAATTAGAGAAGAGCGAATTCCAACTCTATATACTTATTGCAACCGCTACAGATCTCATCTTTATGCCTCAGTCCCTCGTCGACTATCCCAGCTGCACAAGCACAACCAATCCGGGACCAGTGAGCCCCTCATCTATCTATTCTCCTCTTCTTTTTTTTTTATACTTGTTTTTGTAACTACTGTTCCTTCGTGTGTTTTTTGGGCTTACTGTTCCTTCGATTTTTCTCTTATTTCTACCCTTTTTTTTTCTTTAACCTTCTCCTTCTTACTTCTTTGTTGATTTTGGACTCCCTTGACAAGTTTTGTTTCCATAACTTTGTTCTTTGGCCCATCATTTCACTTTCTCGAATTTTTGGTCTAGTCATTAACGGAATTGGATCCTCGAAATTTTGAATTTCACTTTAGAGAGTAAAATTTGATCTCTTACCGTTTATTTCATAGGTGGGACCAAGAGAAATATGAGAGAAAAACCAGTCAAATGTGAAAGATCAAACTTTATATTTTAAAATATCTAAGGATAAAATTATCTTTTCATAACATTATATATTATTTCCTTTCTCCACATTTTCTTTCATCCAAACATATCTAAGGAAAATAAAATTCTTCTCAATTTCTTTCCTTTCTCTTCTTTCCTTTTTATTTCTTTCCTTCCAACCAAACAAAGCCTAAAGAAGGATTCAACGGATAACATGCAGTAGATCAGCTCAACTGAATAACATTTGTACAGGTTTATTTGTTTTAAAAAACACACCAATATATCTTCAAAGCATGTCTAGAAACTATTATTCAAAATTCTTTGAAAGAAAATTATAATAATCCGTAAATTAATAGAGATGACCACATTAATCAATTTATTCTTTTAATTTTTTTTTGGTGACTTATTCTTTTAATTATTTATTAACATATGTGATAATATAATAATAATAATAATTATGAATATAAATTAGTCAAAATAATAACTATTTTGCACACTGAATTTTCCAATTGTTTTTTACAGAAAAATTATAAATACTACGTAAAAAACTGAAAAAGTAATTTGTAAGTTATGTTTGGAAATAAAACTGAAGGAAAAAAAAAAGGAAGACTGGAGAGGCAGCGCATGGGGTGTGTAAAGTGAAGAAGAAGCAAAGAAAGAAATGTGGAGAGAGCTGGGAGAAGTGGAAGGATCATATTCATAAAGCTCGTAAGTCGCAAGTTGAAGTTGGCGGGTAATAATCATCGCATCTGAATTTCAAATAAAATGTTCTTTAGAATTGAACTGAGCTCATCTCTAATTTCCAGGAACCC
>NC_029791.2:307465-316788 GCF_000816755.2 Arachis ipaensis | reverse complement strand
AATAATGACAATGATTAATAATATTAATTATTAAATAGTAATGTTAAATATCGGTGGGCGAGCAACGGCAATGGCATGTATCTGGTAGCAGTTTTTGTTTTTGCGGCAAACCTAAAAGGTGATTTGCTTGCTTCTCTGATTATTATTTGATGGAAAACAGAGTTACAGGTTTGCAGCCTGAGCTTCAAACTGCTGCTGCTGATTCCTTCTCAGATCATCCTCTTCATCGCCTCCAGGTAATAACACATACAGATCATATGCCTTCCATTTCGATCTGCCATTTCTCTGTTTCCTGATTGCTAGCTGCTGCTACCATAATATGAATGTAACTTCGCTAAAACTGTAATCACTCAATACTCAAAACTATAAGCTGCCGCTGCTTTTGTCAGTTTGCAATTGTTTGATGTAGCATTGCATTGTGTTACTTACTGTAGACATGTGCTGCAAATGCAAATGAAAAAGGTGACAAGGCTTCCTTGATTCCTCACTCCAGACGGCCTGCACTCCCCTCTCTGCAAATACCCCCATGGTCACTAGATGCCGCATTATCTTCTTTCGCAAAGACGGATGGTCCTTCCCTCTCCAGTCCCATTTCTGCTTCCACATCCACCTCTTCTAGAGGACTTCCGCCAAGGCCAAATTCGGCCAGAGTCAGGCCTTCCATGAGAAGTATAATTCCTCAAGGGAACTTCAGGGCCAGAACCAGTCCCCGCGATGCTGAAAGGACGGTTCTCATTGTTCCTGATACTACCCTGTCAAATGCACTTTTGGATAAGCCTTCTACTTCAAGGACCCTCTCTCTTAATGGTAAAGGTTCATTCTCTCCATTGTCAAAGGTTGCCCACTCATTACCGGTTACTCCAATTGCATCTTTGGGTCAAGAAAGTGTACATGGCAGACATCTGGGATGTGCTTCTGATTTAAATGTATGGATGTCTCTTTTCTTCAATCAAGGCAACTGTTTTCATACAACGCTTGCTAAAATTTTTTACATTTTGTATGTTAAACTGGTATATGATTTTAAACTATGCTGCATTGATGAATATTTCCATTCTTGTATAGACAATGGTTGTCAAGCAGCATATAACTCGATCACTTTCGGTTCCAGTTGATGCCAAAGCCACCAAATTGAGGTGCACTCAGTCTAGGGTCTTGATTCGTATCATTTCAGCCAGGCGGCATCTTGCAACTGTTGATGGAACTTCAACTGGTGATGCTTCAGTCATGGAGATTGGTAATTCCTTGAAATATACGTAGAGCACATAATTTCTTGTAGGTTCCCATTTTACATTTCTTGATCAAGAATCACAATCTGAAATATTCAGTTATGAGTTCTGACTTTCAAGAACTATTAAATATTTGGCACTTAACCGTATATAACATGAGATTGGTAACGCTTTGCATCGTTTAGTAGACATTATAGATGAAAGAAATTTGGTGGCTTCTAGGTGATATAATCTTTAGTGCGTCTCTCATAGACAATCTTAGAGACTATAGCCTGTTATAGCCCTTCCATGCCAATTGCTGACTAACTCTCGAAATTAAAGGATAGCAAATTAAATAAACTTTACATTGAAGTTAACTTATTCATTTCTATTTTCAATCATCAAGTTTGTCAATTTCAGATTGTCTTTAAGTTAGGATTCCTAGGTATTTAACAGAACCAGTTTTTTTAGGAGTAGAGTTTCTCATCTGTGCTTATAACGTTTTTAATTCAATATTTTATTCTGGCTGTACTTGATTAATTGGTCAACTATATTCTTATATTCCTCCTTCTCCTCTTTTATCTGAGACTTTTTAATTTTGTTCTCCCCTTTCTAGCTATTGAGGATGCTACAGCAGATATTCCAGAGGAAGAAGCAGTTTGTAGGATTTGTTTGGCAGAGCTCGGGGAAGGAGAAAATACGCTTAAGATGGAATGCAGTTGTAAAGGTGATCTTGCGCTTGCTCATCAAGACTGTGCAGTAAAGTGGTTTAGTATTAAGGGCAACAGGACCTGTGATGTCTGCAAGCAGGATGTTCAAAACCTCCCGGTAACACTATTGAAAATTTATGATCGTCAACCCCCTGCCAGACAGCCACCAAATGTGCCACAACCAAGGGAAATAGCTTATTACAGGCAAGTTTCCATGTATTGATGTGCTAGTCAATTTTGTGTTCAATTCCCTCACCAAAAACCCTACTACATATTTTATTGGTTGCTGGTCTGCGTAAGAATAAGAGTGCATTTAATCCTGAATTTGAATAACGTTTACATAATTACTTGTGTCTGGTATGACAAATGTTGGAGTCACTAGTTTCCTAAGGGTAATGTATTCAACTTATTTCGTCCATGGCAGGATCTGGAATGATATACCTGTACTTGTCTTGATTAGCATGCTTGCTTACTTCTGCTTTTTGGAGCAACTACTGGTATGCCTTTCTTTATGCATATGCTGAACTTTATGGTAACTTGCTACCTGTTTCCTGCTTCAAATTATGGATGTGGGGCCTATTGCATCCGATGGTCACAGTACTGCATGAGAAACTTACTTGTGAAAGAACATTTGACCAAATTATATTTTTGATTACTTAATTCAGAAAATGTAACTTTATCTGATGGGAGAATTTCAATTTTCTCAGTCAACAGATGCTGGAATGTTTTCCTTGACAAAATTTAAGATAAGTGACTTGAGTGTTTGCTGTGAAGAAAAGAGGGAAAAAAGAGCTATCATTTTTTTATTATTCATAATTCTTTATACGAAGACTGAAGAGTGCTTGGATAATGCTGCATATGCGTAGGGAATAAATTATTTTTTTGGTTAATAATTATATCAGCCTTTGTCTTCTTCCTAACACTGATTTCTTGTTTACCAGGTTTCAGATTTGGGTCCTCGAGCTCTCGCAATTGCATTACCTTTCTCCTGTGTTTTGGGTCTCCTAACATCTATGATTGCGTCAACCATGGGTAAAATTTGTTTCCTTCTGTCTGCCAAAGCACAATAAAGTCATTTTGCATCTGTCATATTTCCCTTAGGCTCTGTTTGGTCTGTAGGACAAAAATACAGAGATACTGGCAAAATGTCTCTTGTAACAAAATTTGCCTAGTTTTCTAGTGATCTACAAACTAGGGTAGGGACAGTGGAAACAGGAACAGGGACTTAACAATAAAAACCAATCATAAAAAATCAAATAGTGAAGAAAAAGCATGTGCGATTTGAGTTGACAATAAGTGGACTCATCATGTGTTATAATTGGTGAATCACTAGAACATATGATTATTTCTGTAGTTCCATAATCCAGATCATAACTTTGTTTCCATCATTGGCTTAAAATTTTGCTTGTATGTTCTTCCTCCACAGACCTGTTAAGATCATACATCACGTGAGTTCTTTGCAACTCAAAAGGTCTGAAACAAGAGAATTGAACTGTGCGGCTGCGCCCCTCACTTCTCTTCTCAGAATTGTCCTCATTATGCTCGATTGTTGAAGAGCATTAGAGTACTCTATCAAACTTTTGTTTATCAAAAATGGATAAGCATTTTACAGTTCTCATATCATGCGATGACTTGGAAGCCTTATGAACATCCTATACTTGGTTCTCACTGCTTTTATAAGGAGCTTCGCATGCTTAGAGACGAAAGTAGATACATTTAAGAAGCAGCCAACATTAATATTATTAAATATCACTAGATTCTCGTGTGAGTAGACTATCGAATGGTAGATAGTAAAATCAAAAAGGGGTCAGGAGTAGAGGCAGAGCTAAAGAAACTTTAGGAGAAACTATTTAAAAAATTATTGCTCTGAATGGTTTCACAGAAACTTGGTTTTAGATGGAGTTCAATGGCCTTAATTTTGCTGTCTAAGTTATCTATTTCCTTCCACTGTTGTCTGAGTTGTCTAAGCATGAGTCCAAGTCATTTGGAGCAGATATCTTCTTTGGGTCATGCGCAAGTGCAACTGCTCTAATTTAATGCTGCGATACTCTACATATAGATGTAGTTATTAGTTTGTCCTCAACTTAAAAGGTGATTTGTTTTGGTGGCAGTGAGCAGGAGTTACGTATGGGCTTATGCTTGCTTCCAGTTCGCAATTCTCATCTTGTTTGCTCACGTATTTTTTAATATGGTAAGATGATATAGCTCCTACTCTATTAATTTTATATGCTTATCGTGTTACCTGACTTGCCTCACACCTAAATTACATAGCTTAGCACACCTCGTTTTTTGATCTCTGAAGCTTAATGTCAATCCAATTCTGTCGATCCTCCTTTCCTCATTCATTGGATTCGGGATGACAATAAGCATGAATTGTCTCCTTTCGGAATATGTTAGATGGAGAGCAAATAGGCAGAATCAAACACCCAATGAGAATGGTAACAGTCTAGAGCAGCAGCATCAAGAACAAATAGAGCAACAAGAGCAACATCGATGACATTAACTTTTAGTTAGTCCAACTCTTGATATAATTGTCTCAAATTAGTTTTATCGATTCAGATTGTTGTTCTTATTTTCCTTAATTATCCGCAATACTAAGACATTTGCTCTAAAATACGTGATCCGAAATATTTGCATGCAATACTAATCATACTTTCTTGTCATTCCTTTCACTGAAAAATACGTCCATTCGACCTAATTTGTTTCACTTGGGGACAATTTAAGCTCTCCTATATTGAGCATGAATTGAAGGGAATTTCTGATTAAATTGACCAAAATTTGAGGAGGATTTAAGATGTGGCATAGCTATGAAAATACTCTGCAGTCTGTTGCGTAATGTCAAGCGGACAAGCAAAAAGCCATTCCGAATGGTAGAAGATAATATGAACTGCTTAACGTCAACGGCACAAACAATTCTACAAAGAGACATTTGTCAAAAAGTTGATTACAATTCTTAATTTCAACCATGCCACCATCTGCCATATCGCATAAATCCAAGGATGTTGCTGGAAAGTGGGAATGATGAGCACATATCTTATCGTGATACACTTGTTTTGGCCTTGGGCTTAGTTATAGTTTCCATAAGACGGTACATCCAGCGGTCCAGCATCCCTGTTAATATACGGAGAGTTTTAGACAGGAATGTTATCAGCATAAAGAATAATTAAAGTGCGGTAGGGATCAGTTTAACTCCATGGACTATGAAAAACAGCTTAAGCAATTTCATGCCTATAATGGCTTCAGTTCTTGCTGAAAATGCTGAACACTTAAATTATCTACATTATCTGTCCATGAGTTCCACCCAATAATCTCATTGAAAAGCAAATAGCAACCTGGCTAAAGGTGTATAGTAAGTAGTAAGGAAAAAAACCTGTTACAGCAAAGGTTCCACCCAACACTGCACAAAGCCGAGTAATGAAATGAAGAAAACTGCGTCGCTCTTCTTTGATTGTCACAGTAATAGGTGATAGATCATACAGAAAGTAGACAGCTGCAGACAACAAGACAAACAGGAATCAAATCACAACCTACCCAAGAAATACGCCAACTTCAAACACAAAGGAATAAAAGCAACCTGGCCAAGTCCTATCGTGGTCTTTCATGGGTGAAAAGTATTCTGTAACTGAGAACTGATTAGTTGGTACAACTTCTTTTGAGATGTATCTATATTCTGTAGGAACAACCTGCATCGCAAAATAGAGAGCTTTTGGAGGTTTACCACAGAAAATACACTAAAACAACAACGATAATCACAATATTCAAACCTTAATATAATATTTAAATGTTCCACTTGTGTCATGCAAAATCCTCGTTGTATCATCAAGTGGGTTGTGAATTCCAGGATATTCGGGGCCAAATGACAAGTCATGAATAATATGACTGACATTCACATTCTTTGCTCCTCCAAAAATCTGCAGAAAACCATCAAAGACTGTTTTAGGCATTTTCAATGGAAATCTCCTATAGAAGCCTCTCAATTGAGGTAATCCTTTCAATGCAACAGGAGACAGATCTAAGCTCTTAATAAAATGTTCAATTATAGGCAACTTCGTCCTTGAGAGAAAATTATAAAATAAGTAGACTCCGTAGTTATGGTGTTGGCTTCTTGAACAACTCTCAATTATCCACCACTAATGCCATCACGAAACTTTTAAATCTCAAGCATTTTATTCTTGCACCTTGATACCTTTCTGCCTTTTCTTTCTTTTTAAATATCTAGATAGGCTATAAGTAAAACAGCGTAGAGACTATTATCAACTCCTTCAATAAACACTTTTTTCCCCTGTTGACAGGATACTAACAACTATGATATAAGTTCTGGGCTTGGAAAATTCACATTTTCATTTACTCATCTACCAAAATTATGGACATAATACACAAGCTATTAAAAGGAACTTGAAGAATTGTGTGTTTTCATGGAAATAAGAACACCTTTAATTCTATTATGGTCTATAGATCCTTGCACCAGTATATTTATTTAAAAAAAAAAAAAAGAAAGACCCTGATGTTTTAATTACAAATTTACATATACATTTTTTAACTGAAATATTATTGAGGGAGGACAAAAGTATTACCATTTGAGCAACATATATATTTAGCCCATGAACTGAAATATGGAAATTTCCTGCAACTCTTTGAACATCTAAAGTGCCATAAACCTACAAGAGAATGAATCCAAAAGTTTAAGAGTCTTCTGGGTTTGACAAATAGAACACCAAAAGTACTTTATATTATGAAAAGATTAGAATTTATACCCTACATCCTTCTCCATCTGTTAATGCTTGCTTCACCTTCTTGATCGTATTTTCCGTGGATTCATCTAAGGTTTGTAAATGAATCTTTTGCTCTGAATCTTCATGATGATCTTTATCATGATCTGCTCACAGTTGTTAGAAGACTGTAAGTGGCAGGAAAATAAATGAAAGAATAAAAATGTAAGACGAAAAGGGAACTGTGAAGTTCGGATTGTGCTATCGCAATGTTTAACACTACCTAGTTAATATGCGAAAAAAGATTTAGAAAACGATTCTTTTATTTGGGTTACTGATTTGTTCAGTCAAAACTTCATGTAAGTTCAACATTATCAAAATCCTAATTAGCCCTCCATTTAAGCCCAAATGAATAAATTGAGTTTAACCCAATGAGATACAATTCATACAATTTTTTTTAGTTCTGGAAATGTGGGCATAATGAAACTAAGATATTACCGTGCTTATGATGAGTATGCTCCTTTTCGACAAGATCCGATATATATTCAGTGCCAATTATATGGCCATAACTGTTCAGGCGAAGCTACAGCAGTTACAAACTTATTAGCGTAACAACTAAATAACAGATAGAAGTTAGAAAAATAAAGAAACCTCAAGAAGGCTAAATAGAATTACTCAAAACAAAATTTCATGGGTAGCAAACAATGCTCATTATGCATATTCAACTCATTCATCTACTATAATAAACAAGAAAAAGAGAAATTATTTAGAGTGACAAATTTATAAAAGGTTCTGAGCGCGTGCAGGTGGGGGTGTTCAAACTTCAAAACAACCATAAAACGAAAAAGAAAGAGCATAACAAACAAATTAGCTTGACATTGCTATCTTATCCCTCTTTAAGTTATTCAAGAAATAATGGACTGAAACCCTGTTCAAAACTGTTTGATCGGTAACCAAGAATGATGATTCAATTATTGTCCCCTTTGGTACCAAAACAAGAAACAGAAGAGACTCCACAAATACTTAACTCAGCATTCCCTTTATACAGGGGTTGTGATGATGATCTCTAGAAATAGTAGATAGGTGAAACTTTGGTTTGTTTCTTTGTTTATAAATGTGTATTTATAGCAACAGAAATTTATGATTGCATCCCAAGTTTTTGATGCACTGCAAAAATCAACAATAAGAAAAATGTATAGTTGTAGAAATTCTAGATACCAAAAGATACTACCGTATGTGTGACAAACACTTACTTTCCATATGTTTGTATCAAGATCAACCTCATGCTTGCCTGACATATCAATGGCATCTACACTCAAAACTGCTCACAGAAACAAGATGAACGTTTAAAAACCTCAATGTTAAAGCAAATTAGAGATTCAAAACAAAGATAGAAAGTAGAGATAAAGTTGTAGTATTATTGTTGAAGCAGATGAAAGGACAGTGCTAACCATCACAGGGTAAAGAAGGAAAAGTCATATTTATGTGAATGGGAAGATTTTCTCCACGTTTCAAGTCAACTGACATCTGAAAAGGGAGAGTATAAGTGAAATTTTTTTTGCATATCCTATGTGAATCTGCATAGTATAGAATACTCATTGAGAACCCAAAAGGTTGGATAACAGATCCCCTTTGTTTATTCCACAATATCAATGGTAGAAAAAGAAAGAAAGAAAATGTAGCAAAGTGTCCTAAAACAAGGGAAGCCTGTTTCATTCTGCAGTTAATGCACCTTTGTGACTGTTTTTCATTCCTTTTCTTTTCAGCTGAATTTATTCTCACAAAGTATATATGGAACAGAACTAAGCAAGTATAGTTTAATAATTATAAATAAATTAAAAAAAGAAACTTGTGAAGCAATCATAATGATAAGAGAGAATTTGGATATGACGACATGTTTGAGAAAGAGAGCAAGGAAACCTGATGGACAGTGTAGGTTGAAAGATAATAACCGAGCTCATGCAGGAATAAGGTGGCCATTATAACTATACCAATCACGGAAACTGCAAAGCAACAAAAAATTGAGCTAATGAAAAAAGGGTGAAATAAGTTGGAAGGGAATAGATAGATACCGAGAGCCCCAGATTGAGTTTTATGCAACAAATGCTCTTCGGCGCGGGGGAAGGCGTCAAGGTTCTTAATCACTTGCTTCAAAGTGACACCCATATCTCTTTCTTATTCTTATGCGATCGATATGAATAAGAATTTGATTATATATTTGTATGCAGTAATTTGGGACTTCCCTTCCCCTTCCCTATCCCCGCCGGTGGCCTGCAAATTAATGAATCATAAAAACGCCCAAACACGACGGAAACAACTCAATTCAAATCAATTCATGAATCAAACCTCTCTCTGTCAGTACTCCACCACAATCTGCCCCCAGCAACCAACACCGGAATTTTGCCTTTATTTTTTTTATTATTTACTCTTCCCTTTCTCCGTCAACGAGTTTCTCCTCCCGTCTCCCGATCTATTTTTTCTTTTTTATTTTCCAAGTCTTCCTTTTCTATTTCTCATTTACTTTTTTTTTCCTGAGGAATCCTGGTCCTGCTAGTTGACTGGCCCAGGCCCAATAAATGACAATTCTTAAAAAAAAAAGTTATTTTTTTGGTGACTGTACAAAAAAAAAAGAGTATTTGAGATTATAATCCGTGCTCCTTCTCTATTAACTAACAAAATACAGTATTTAAGTAGAATGA
>NC_029791.2:297159-307225 GCF_000816755.2 Arachis ipaensis | reverse complement strand
CCTTCGTTTCTTTCATTTTTGTAAAGTTTCTACTTACCTCATGATTATTTCTTTAATTATTTGTAATCTAAGTTCTTACATGTAAATTGCTAAAGAGAAAAGCTCTACATCCATGTAATTTTTTTATCTAAACTATCTAAGTAACTTCAATCAGAAGCGCTTCCCCAATCCCCTTACATTTTTGTTATACACGCGCCTCATATAACGTAAATCTTGTTCTCTTCTCGCATTTTCGTTCTTCTTCTTCTTCTCTGTTTGCGTTCTTCTTCTTCTTCAACCTAATAAAATTCGCCGTTCTCCTTTGTTCGCGTTTTTCTTCTCTGCTCAAATTCTTCATGTGAGAATAAAAGAACGGAAGAGAGAAAACAAAGGAGGATAGGGTGAAGTTTTCTACAAGCAAGCATAAAAGCAGAGGGTTGTTAGACTTCGTGCATACTGATGTTTGGGGCCCGGCTAAAGTTACTTCCAAGGGTGGTTCCAGGTATTTTGTTACTTTTGTTGATGATTATTCCAGGTATGTTTGGATTTACTTTCTCAAATATAAGAATGAGGTATTCGACACTTTTAAGCGGTGGAGAGCAATGGTTGAAAATCGAACGGGTAGGAAGTTAAAAACTCTACGATCTGATAATGGCACAGAGTACACGGATGGGGCTTTCAAGGAGTTCTGTGACCGAGAAGGCATTACAAGACACTGGACAGTTAGAGAAACACCACAACAGAATGGAGTCGCCGAACGACTGAATCGTACGCTACTTGAGAAGGCAAGGTGTATGCGCTCTAATTCCGGGTTAGGCAGAGAATGGTGGGCAGAATCAGTTGCTACAGCTTGCTACATAGTGAATCGATCCCCACATTCTTCTCTAGATGGAAACACACCTTATAAGGTGTGGTCAGGGGAACATGCAGATTACGAGAAACTCAGAGTCTTTGGATGCACAGCCTATTATTATGTCAAAGATAATAAGCTTGATGATAGAGCAAAGAAATTTATAGGAAACTATTTTATTTATAGAAGTTAGGAAACTATATAAATGAGTGAAATCAAAATGTATTCAATCAAAAAAAAAAAGTAAAATTAAAGGAATTCACATATCCTTAGCAATTATTCATTTTCTTTCCTTTTTTTCTCTTTAGTAATTATATAGCGAGTGCATTATTGTGAGTAGTGTTCAATTTCATATTACTTTGTAGCTATTAGAAGTCAAAATTCCGCTGCAGACTCAACACTTCATTATTAATCTGCATTGAATTCAACGTAATACGCTCCGTCGTTCTTCTTCTTCTTCGTTTTCTTCTTCGATCTACACTTCTGAATGGAAACAATGAATGATTCAACTTCAAATCAGTTGAATGATGTTATTACGTTGAGACAGTTGGGAAATAATTGCTGCATGCTATCACAATAATCTTAAACACTTAATAAAGTAAAAGGAGGCCACCGAACCGAACAACATTCATTTGGTGAATCAAAATCACAAAGGTCACTGAACCGAACAATGTTCATGTGGTGAATAAATGGTGATCAATTTTCAATCAACAAGAATAGTATTTCTCCTCCTCTTCCTCCTCCTCCTTCTTCTTTTAAATTCGCGCACGTAGGTTCTTCTTCTGCTTCTTCTTCTTCGCGTATGCAGATTCTTCTCCTTCTCCTTCTCCTTCTCCTTCTCCTTCTTCTTCTTCTCCTTCTTCTTTCGTTATAATTATCACCAACAACACCAACATTTTGCTCGGTTAAGTGGAGTTGCTCATTTTGATTTACTTGATTGTTAATGTATTCAGTTGAGTTATTGTGCATGTAGAAATATTTTTCTTACTGATTAAATGTTTATCACGTTTTATTCAGCACATGATTGGTGTTCGGTTCAGTGGTGTTAGTCATTTCGATTCACCTGGTTGTTATGTGTTCAGTTGACTTCTTTTGTATGAAAAAATGTTATTCTTGATGATTGAATGTTTATGACGTTTTATTCAGCACATGAATGTTGCTCGGTTCAGTGGAGTTGCTCATTTTGATTTACTTTATTGTTAGTGTGTTCAATTGAGTCATTGTGCATGTAGAAATATTTTTCTTTGATGATTAAATGTTTATGACGTTTTATTCAGTACATGAATGATGTTCGGTTCAGTGGAGTTGGCCATTTCGGTTCATTTCTGTTCTGCACAATTTAAAACTCTTCCTCCTCACCTTCTACTACTTCTTCACCAAGGAGAGAAAGAGAAAAAGACAAAAAAAAAAAAAAATACAGCAACAATAAGAACAAAAGAATGAAAATAAGGAGAAAATACGTGAAGAAGGAGGCGAGAATGAGGAGGAGGATGAAGGCGAATCTCTGTTGCTGTTTTTGTTCGTTTCTGGTTGTTCCTTACCAAATCTTCTCACGATTCTTCTCCAGTAGTAGTTTTCGCAGAGAACGTGACTGAAGTTTGAGTGTTTTTGAGAGAGATTCGAAGAGAATGAGTGGTTTTGTATTGAGGAAGAAGTAACATTTTTACATAATGAGCGCGAAGTAACGAAGGATTTTCAAGCGCGTGTTTTCACTCGTCATTAATGTGCGTGACTCTATTTGGATTTGAGCCAACTTAGTTATATGGTTGCATGGATGTGTAGCCTGCCCGATCTCTAAATTACCAAATACTTTTGAAAAGCTTCTATAATAAATAATATTCTATATATCGGGGTATATTTTTTTGTGTGGTTATCTAAACTCAGGTATTTTCGTTACTTATAATGACTTGATAAGCTTTCGAAAATTTTATAGGTTTCAGAGAAAGAATATCAAACTCTATAATTAATTCCCTTACTTATTAATAGGAATTTTATCAGCATCCATTAATTGTAATTGTAGGTACTCCTACCACCCAATCTCAAGCCATAAAAATCATCTAATCATCTAAAAAAATTTAATCTTTCACCAAAATTCGTCACTCACGTATTTTCCCAAGTTATATTGTAGCGAAGCGAGTACGGGTCCATCTCTATTCTCCATTTTGCGTGGCCATAGTCTTCGGACATTTGTGGGAATGAATGGATGGTGTTCCTGGCCTCTTCCTTTCATTTTTGCTTTTTATTGCATGTTTCATTATAATCTGAATGTGAGAACCCACCTCTCCTATTATCTATTTGGCTAAAGAATAAAATCTAATTATAATGATTAGTAGTGTTAGAAAGTCAGTACATTTTGTAAGTTATAGTTATCAATTAATTATTATTAATATTTTTAATGATGTGAGATTATATTTAATAATATGAAATTACATACTCTTTTTTTAATAGTTAAATATTGTCTAAATTTTAATAAAAGTGCTCTATAATAATTATAAAAAGTAATACGAGTTATGAGATATATTTAATTACTGTATAAATGTATGTAGAGTATTATAAATAGATTCTATGTCTAACAATACCTTGTGGTTCCATGCTAAGAGGTCCAATTGAAAGAAGCATTTTGGTCACGTTCTGCTTTTACTATCTTCTTCTTGAAAACCGAAAACAAGGGGTGGGACTCAATTTGGATGATGGTTGCAGATCGTTATTATTGAAGGAAATTGATAACTTTATATAACGAAGGAAAGAATTGTTGAATATAGTTTAGCTAGTTACCAATTCTGAATATAAGTAATTCTTTTCTTTATTTCAGTATATACTTTATTTTTAGAGTGTGTTTGGATTCTGTCCTTGAAAGAGAAATACATGCAAAGATAAATTAAATAATGAATTAAATAAGAAGAATAAAGATAGGACAAGATTTTTAAATGGTGGATATTTCAATGAAGATTTTATAATTGTCTTTATGTGAATTTTTTTTTTATCCTTAGACGATGAATTGAAGGATTAGATTTTGATATATTATAAAAAGTGTTATTTTTATTTAAAATGTGGCCAAATAAATAAATCATACTTTTATACAAAACATCTTCATAAAAAAATATTTTTAACATCTTTATTTGAGTAGCTCCTTTTTTAAATTTGTCTCCAATTTTCTTTTGCGGTATTAAAATTAATAGAATAAATTTTCTATCTCTAAAAATAAAATAATTTTGTGTGTATATTTCAATTTCCATAACCAAAAGATTTGTGCAACGAGAAAGGGCATAACTATAAAACTTGTAAAGGAGTTCCAAGCAATCCCAATTGGAAACCAAAGAAAAAAAAAATTCAAAAAGACTGTTGATAACTCACAAGCTCTGGTGCTGCTTCCCCTTTCACAATCAGCTCAATTAGAGGTAAGCAAGCACCAATAATGCTTTAGGATCTTTTTGCACTTTTTAAAATTAGCCAGTGGTGAAAACAATGATGTCATTATACATATTTCTTAAGGACTAATTATCCCATTTGGTTATCTTTCTATATTTTTGTTATATAAGATCAAAACCAATCACAAAGTGAAAAATTTGCTGACCCTAGTGTTGGGGAAGCATCAGGGACTGCACCAGTTGTTGCACCAATTATGGATCAATCATCTGCTCTAGCACAGACTCCGTTTAGGCCTTCATCCCAGCTGCCAAGAGTGGACCAACCAAAATTCAAAGCTGCTGTCCCTAAATTCAGACCCAAACAACCAATTGTCAAGCCCCCAACAAGTGTAAATCCATCATCAAATCCACCATCACACACACAACAAACTCAAAGCAAAAGTACCAGTGGGGGACCATCAAAGGAGACCTTGAAAGCAGCTAGCAGTGGCACTACAAGAATTTTCAAGCATCAGAAGAAGTGAACACAGCTGCATGATTTCTGTTTTTTTTTTTTCTTAGTTATTAGCATGAATTGAACAATGCTTTCTAGCTATCATAGCTTGACAAACTTTTTTACATGCCAACTAGAAATTTTCTTATTTTGTGGTAAACTTATACTATTTAGTTATGTTTTGGATTAAGCCAGATACATTGTCGTGTAACATTTTTGTTACAATCTATCTAGAATTACTATCTTATATAATACTTGACTTGCAATATTGTTTAGCTGTTCTAACTTAAAAAAAAAATGGATTCAGTCCACAAATAGACTTTTCATTAAAAAGTCAGCAATGGCAATTTTCATTACAATATCACCATGTACATCAATCATCTTTACCCCTTTAAGATACATACAGCAACAACAACAACAACTACACCAATCACAGTAATATGTCACAAACTCATGTTTTTTTTTTTCTTTTCAATAGACAACAGCTTCCTCTCCAAGTCTTCCATTTTTTTCTCCATAGCCTGATTTCGAAACAGCTGTTCTTTAACGTCTATTCCCTCAGCTTCATCCGCAGCACCCAATGCTTGAGGTTCTATGGCCCTAATTTCTTTCAGGTGTTCATCCAGTCAGACAAAATACCGGTAGTACCGTTCTTTAGCCTGAAGAAAATTTTCAGAAAATCACCCATTACAATCTCATCCAACTATTGAAAAAATAGTAACTTACCTTGAAGAATGGACACCCAAAAAACATTCTATTAGGGTTACTAGTTGTTCTTGACTTGTACATAATGGCATAGACGCTGCAGAAGCACTTTGGCGCAACCCGATCTCGCTCATATCCTCCTGGCACAGCGCATGAAGATCCCCCTCCAGGTTTTGTGCATGCAGAACCCCCTTCACTCGTCATAGACGATCGCAGCATCAAAGCCTATGAGTTCGTCCAAGGATTTCGATCAAATAAGGCTCAAGCATGGTAACGACGTCGTTTTGAGTCACAAGGACCAATTTGTCCATTTAAAATTTGTTTCCCATCCACATCAGCAACCAAAACGGCAGCTGAGACTCCACCCTTCCATATCAGCATTCTCCGTTGCTGTTTTCAACCCCAACTCAATGGAGGGATATCATTGTCCCGCGTTTTATAAGGTGAGGGATTTAAATGTATTTTTAAATTTTGAGGGACGAAAATGTCCGCATTTAAAAACGTCAGAACCAATTTGTCTTTTACTCTAAATAATATTCTAGAATTTATCTCTATTTATTATATTTAATTTATTGACAGACCTCATAAATTATTTTTAAATTAAATTTAAGTGTTTTTTTTGTGTGGTTATCTAAGCTCAGGTATTTTCGTTACTTATAATGACTTGATAAGCTTTCGAAAATTTTATAGGTGAGAAAGAATATCAAACTCTATAATTCCCTTACTTATTAATAGCTATTTTATCAGCATCCATTAATTGTAATTGTAGGTACTCCTACCACCCAATCTCAAGCCATAAAAATCATCTAATCATCTAAAAAAATTCATCAGTCACGTATTTTCCCAAGTTATATTGTAGCGAAGCGAGTACGGGTCCATCTCTATTCTCCATTTTGCGTGGCCATAATCTTCGGACATTTGTGGGAATGAATGGATGGTGTTCCTGGCCTCTTCCTTTCATCTTTGCTTTTTATTGCATGTTTCCTAACTCGTTCTTTTTGGTAAATAATCACTTTTGAAGAAAAGAACCTGTCTCATAAGTTTTCATTTCTTCATTGTTTCGGTTTGGATCGGTGCTAAAATAAAATATTCTAAGCAGAGTTTTATTCTTCTCTTCGTTTTGCTGTCCTATAGCTCTCACTCCCCACTTGTGTGTTATCCACGTGACAAAGAAATAAATGCCTCCAATAATACTCATTATTTTTACATGCGAAAAATGTGTTTAAATTCATTCAAACTGAATCATTTTAGCCACGTTGGGCAATGCAAAGCGAAGATGTAAATCCATTGCGTGGTGCTCCAGTTACTCATTAGGAATGAAAATGGTGGTTGGGTCCATGGGTTTTATGAAGAATGCTTATTTGGGACAAATTACTGCACGAATGTGCTTGCTAAGCGTGGCGCCATGGCTAATTCTGCTTCTGTAGAGCTGGTTTCTCCCTTGGAGTTTGCCTCTTATATATGAACGATGCAGCTACCACCTGGGGTTTTAATTTCTTTGCTAGGCCTTAGCCTCTCTTTTTAAAAATTGAACTTAATCTATGTTAATAAACATATTCTTGAATAATAATTAAGCTGTTAGCAAATTTACACCCTATCGTTTTTACTTCAAAATAAACTGGGACAAAATGTCTACAGAATGCTCTGCTCTTACGGTATTTACCACACAATATAACTGTCTCATAATTGCCTAATTGTTGGCCATGTTTTCGTGTCTTGTAAGGGTTAGATCTCGTGCCCCATCTTTGGTGGACTTTTTATTCATATCTTCTTTTTTGTGTGGTTATACTATTTTAGTATTTTCAGTTTATTCGAACTATGTGACTATTCTACTGGAAATCGTGTATTATGTGAAGAAGGGGTTTTTGCTCAAGATTTACCAGAATAGTCTACTTGGAAGGGTATTTGCATTTATCTCCTTTTTTGTAGTGCTAGCTACTGACTTTTTAGTTGTCTATTTTGTATAAATTATGCTACATAATCAATAGTTTTATAATTAGGTGAAAACTCAGGTGCAGTCGACTTTACGTGAAATTGATACTTGAAAGCCGTTAGATGATTTCACTAGTTTGACTAAATTTTCATCTAACGACTCTCAGGTATCAACTTCACGTGAAGTCGACTGCACCTGAGTTTCTACTTTATAATTAACATGTAATAGATATAAGGGGGAAAAAATATAACTGACCAAATTTGTTCTGCATCTCTTTTTTAATATGAAAGAAAATTATTATTAACTACATAATAATATTAAAAAACTATTTGTCCCTTAAATATACTAATTCCATATTTCAAATGAATGAGAAACATATATTTAATAAAAAAAGAATAGGCACGCACTCTGATTTTTATTCTTGTGTCTCACTGCCTCATTGAATTTCAGTAAATTAGGCCAGCTTATTAGGTCAGTACATGATTTCACATATCATATGCTCCATTGAAAACAAATACAAATAAATAAACATATAAAAACCCACGTGGCACATGTCACATGAAAACACCTACACAATCCTCATGTGCCACAAGCAAAAGATGAAAAGAGTGTATGCTTTTGATTGTCATGAGTTTTACGTCATTTATTATTATTATTATTATTATTATTGGATTAGAAATGTGAAGAAAAAGTTGAAAGTAAATATAGGCTTGGTAAGAAGTAGAATATAAAAGTAAAAATTGGATTATTACCCTCGGATCTATCTTGACCTCAATGATATGAAGCGATGGAGCTAAGCAAGTATGTATATTTTTCGGAAAAAAAATATATGAAAAAGGGAGATATTTTAAGGAATTGTATCACGTGGAAAAAAGGCAGAGACACATTACGAAATGCAATAAGAGGGGTAACACAAAGAAAGTAAAACCAACTGGACTATAGCAAGTGGCCTAATTGCCAAATTGGGTAATGTTCAACATCAAAAGAGCAAGCAGGGGTGGCTGCCAACTAATACAAGCCACATGAAAATACACATTCAGTTGCAAAGGCATTAATTGATTTTTGAATAAGCAGGTGCGCAAAGAGATTTGAGATGCGAGGAGCTATAATCGTATTCAAAAGTTTTGGCCATGTGTATCTCATTTCCCACGTGCCCCTTTGCCCCCTTTGCAATCCCAATAACAATGACAATAACCATCTCTTCTATTCTATTCTATTCATTTCTTCCATCTCCTTCTCGATCTCCCCTTCTTATTATATATTATATAAACCTTAGCTTTCACTTGTGTCTCTGTCTCCACTTGAAAGTTTAATGTTGCTTGCTATCTGTATCATTCTTCCTCATACATACATTATATTCTTCATGAGTTCAATGCTGTCATAGCGCCATTTGTCAAACCAATTTAATATATGAAGCGAAATTGCTGCCTGGATCTCCGCCTTCGTTCTTCATCCTCCCATCATCGTTCCATGTGAGCGGACGACCTTTTTTCTTTTTCTTGCCATTCAATAAACAACTTATGGAATTCTTCTTGCACTGACCTGGTCATTTTTATTTTCTGGAAGAATTTGTAGGAATGAGATGTTGGAGCTTCACAATAAACTTGTAGGCATTATTCACGATGGACGCAGCTGCATGTTTGACATAACAGAACTTCAGGTAATAATATAATATTATTCTTTTGTTTTTTGTAGAAGCTCTAGCTAGGCCCAATGTTTCAGAGTGTAGGCCCATATGGAAAAAAGAAAAACTAGAGAGGCCCAGTATTGAAAGTGTGTATGTGTATGCATATGTATGTGCGTAGGCAAGAGTGATAATATGGGTGGCAAGTAGTCAAAAAGTGGAAGAGAGGATTGTTGGCATACAAACACAAGCATTGCTAATGTACGCGTCGCGAGGCCTTTCCGTCAAGAGATCGCTTCAGGAATTCCTGCAAAATAGAAAGAGAAGGTGTCAAAGCACCCACATCTCCGACAACCACAACCACCTCAATTAGTCAACTTCATGCATCAGATGTACCAATATTTTTTATTTGGAATGTGTTTCTTTTTATATTACAACAACCAATTAAGAGCAGTAAGAGTGAGCAACATTTATTTCAATTTCTTGTAAACATATTTTTAATGAACGAAGAAGGCCACCCTACTACGGAGCAGGCAGGGCAGGTGGATTCAGTTACATTGCAACGCGCATAACCATAACCCAACCATTCCTTTCATGCATGGCATCAATACATGTTACGCCCCCTCTAGAAACATTATTTGATCCGCAGAAAACTCACACTCACATACTTATTTTGTTCTTTATTTATATTAAGAAGATATATATTATGTTTCGAGCAATATATATTTGCTAATTAACAACTGTTCATACGGAAGAAAGTAAAACTATTAAGTTGACTGCGTTTGGAAGCTGATGACCAAACTTCTAATTATTATTGTTATGGCGTATCTATGTGTCAATGTAGCGGAACACATGTTGGACTTTTTTCTCTTCAAATTTAAAATTTATATTTCTTTTCCTCTTCGCGAGTTGCTGGCTGCGCCTCCTCGGTTGCTGCTTTCTCACAGTAATATATATGAAGCATATAGTAAACGAGGAGTCAACGACGAGGAAACTAATTTGCAACCATCAATATTTATAAGGAAGCAGAATATCATTTTTTTTTTACATATTTTGTACATTTTTATTTTTAACATTAAAAGTAAATAATGAAAAATAAAATAATCTAAATTAT
>NC_029791.2:285327-296904 GCF_000816755.2 Arachis ipaensis | reverse complement strand
ACTTTTTACTTTTTGTCCGCAAGTGGTAAAAGCTTTCTGACTTTGTAGTTTGTAGCATGAAATTAGGCCAAAATAATTGAGCAGAAGTGATATATAATTATATATATAGCTGACATTTTTGATAGTGTTGTAGATAGAAAGGAGGAATGAAGAAGATGGTGAGAAGTTAATAGTAGAGAATGAGAGGCCTGGGAAGCGGCTAGTGTATGGAAATGGAAGGGTGTATTTGTTGGAGAAAGTGGTTCAAGAGGGGAGGCCCAGCGGCAATGATAGCAGCTTGGTGTAGAGAGGCCAAGCGGGCATCCATGTGCTCATCCTGCATCACCCTGCCCACTCCTTCATCCACATCCCTCTCTCCAAACCCATTCAGTCTCACACCCACTCTCCAAACCTGCACGATGTAGGCGCAGTTCAAGAACTGGTCGCCCGCGAGAGGGTAGCAGAGCAGTCTCACTCGGAACTGCAAAGCCTCCAAGGTGGAGTTCCAGCCGCAGTGAGTGAGGTAGCATCCCACAGAGCGGTGCTGCAGGATCTCCGTCTGGGGGGCCCAACACACAACCCGGCCTCTGCCACTGGTCCTCTCCACAAAGCCAGCTGGCAAGCCCTCACGCCACCCTGAAGTGGACCTCAGGACCCAAAGGAATGGCCTCCCTGTAGCCTCCAGTGCGAGTGCCAGGCTCCTCACCCTTGCCTCCCCTATCGGACTCACCCAGCTTCCGAATGACACGTATACAACCGACCTTGCTTCCTGCCTTTCAAGCCACTCCATGCAGCTCCTGTCTTCTTCCCACAAGCTAATCGTCCTCCTATGCCTCCCCGCCGGGCCCCCGCTATTTATTATAATAGCGCTTATCGGAAACACCCTTGGATCTGATGATAAATCTGAATCATCACCAACTCTTCTTTCATCCGCAAACGAGTTCACCAGCAACCACTTCAGCTTCCTTGATCTCTCCATACTTCTCCTCCAGAATTTGAATCTAGCTTTCTTTGCTGCTACTGTTCCAATCAGCCAAGGTAGATCCTCCGTTGAAATTATCGGCGCCTCACTTACAATCCCATTTTTCCCTTCCTCTTTCGGAAGCCCTGCCATGCCAAAAAAAAAACAAATGTTATGGGCCAATATTAGTCAATATTTTAAAATAATACTTTACTTTTATACTACTAAAATTTAGTTTTACTATAATATTTAGTATTTAAAATTAATAAAGAAGTAATTAAAAATAACAAATTGTATTCCTTATGTAACATTATTGTTCATAATATAGTAGTAATACTAATTAATTACACTACTTGTGTAACATGACATATATCGCACATCTCTTGGCTTCAGACACATTAACTTTTACGTAACTCAATTGTTGCATCTGATGAGTCATATCATAGGGAACCCAATAAAACTTCCATACTTGTCGATCAAAATACTACTTTTTCTCTCATAAATCATAATGGATGGAGTGGTATAGGAAATACTCCTACATACTCCTATATCTTTTGTGATTCTTATACGCGTTTTTCTCGTTGAATACGTATTTATTACATTTTTGTTATAAATAATACTACTAGTGTACGAGGAATTCCATTGGAATTTTTAATGGAAGGAGTTGCACAAAAACAATGGGTGTGGCTAAATGGAAACTCGGCGCACAACTTGGTGTAGTAGCATAATCCTCATACCTCATACCGACATGACAAAGGAAGCGGCATTTATTATGGATGTCCATCTCAAAATAAAACGCATTTATATATGCCACATGCTTACTGCCATCTACTAAGGATATATATTCTTGTAGATGATTTTGTCTTAGATGAGAAGAAAAAATTTTGTGCATGCATATCAATTATATTTAGACGGATTTGATTCTTAGACGCACTAATTTTCTCAAAATAAATATATAGAACAAAGTTAGGTGGTTTCAGACTTTACAATTTATCACTAGAGTACCTAAGCATTTTCCCCTTATTAGTAATAACTTCCAGGTCGTCCTTTTGACCACAACGAGCAGGGGCATGTGAAACGTGCTATTTTATGTTCAAAATATATTAGATGTATACTAAAATCAACACTAAAATTAATTATTAAAGTACTATATAAATTATGATATAAAATATATATTAAAATTAAATTAAATAATATATATTTATACATAAATACATAATAATTAATTTGATAGTTAATTTTTAATATAAAACTAATATGCATGTTTTTTTATTATTTCACTAGTAATTTTTATGTTTGGTATACAAAATTTAGTAATAGGTATGGTAAAATTTATTCCTCTCACTCTTATCGTTATTCGTTAATGATATCTCTAACTTAATTCATTTACAATTCACAATATATCTCATGAGATCCATAATGGTTTGTACGTTTTGTTATCAATTATTGATTATTAGTTACAGGAGTGCTAGCGGCCAGCAATTTTTGTAATTTATAGCCATTAAATAACCATCAATGATGATTTTAATGGTGTAAAATTTGTGTGAGATTTTATCTAATGGCTCACCTTTTTTTTACTGGTTACATGCTGACCAGAATTTGAAAAAGTTGATGGCCCCTAGACTTTTTCTTATTACTTATTAGTGTTAAGTGTGTTAGTAAGTTGTATGTAGAAGTGTTAAGAGAGAAGGATGGATGGGAGCAACCTGTGTGAGAAATGAGGCCAGCTTGGAGCAAGTGAGGAATGGAGGAGATCAAGCGGTAAGCGGCGAACATGGCGGGCCAGAAGCCGGCACAGGGGATCCCGCAGGTGGAGGCTACCTCTATGGCCCAGGAGGCCAACAGGTCAACCACCACACATATCACCTCTCCCTTCACCTTCTCACCCATCACCACCTTCTCCAGCTCACTTGGCATCCACTTCTCCATTGCCCACTCTATCTCGAAGAAATCCGGCGCCGCACCCCCTCCCACCCTCAGCCCATCTTCCACCGCCACCCACCTCACCATCTCCTCATCAGGCCACCTTTTAATGTGCTGCGGGACCACTATCACCGCCTCCAATCCCATCCCCGCAAACGCCGACGCCACCTTCTGCATGGCACTTAGGTGTCCTTGTGCTGGATATGGCACAAGTATTACTATTCTTCTTCCCTTCTTCTCAATCTGCCCCCTCATCATCTTTTTTTCTTTTTCTTTCTCCTTACTCTATACCAACTACTTCTAAGCGCAACGCCCTATTTGTAGAACAATATGCATGTGCCCGCATATATATCACACCCATCCGATTATGCATGTGCCTCTTAACCTTTATTCCATCCATTATTATATTGTTGGAATCATTATTTTCCTCTTTCTAAATATTTCCTACTTCAACTTTTTTTAATTATTAATATACCATAATTTTAATATTTTACATACAATGAAAGAAATATACTATTCATGCGTCACAGTAAGGGTGTTCAAAATCGATCCGGACCGAATTAAATCTAGGGGTGTTCAAAATCGATTCGGACCGAATTAAATCGACAAATCGAACTGAAAAAATCGAAAATCGAATAAATTAAAAACCGAAAAAAAATTGTTTTGCTGTTTTTTTGTGGTTCGATTCGGTTTTTGATTCTTAGCATGAAAACTCTAACCGAACCGGTTCGACTAAAAACTACCAACCCCACCCCCCAAACGAGAGCTAGTGACTAGTGTGCTACTGTTGCGCGATTCCCCTCCGATCCCTAACCCCCAAATCGAAACCTAACCCCCAAATCCCCAATGGAAACCTAACCACGCAACGCACATCGCACTATATCTCGCCCTCTGTGCAGCGCAGTGCGCACCCAGCCACGGAGCCAGCCAGCAGCCACCCACGTCCTTGAGTTCAAGGCCGGCGACACCGACGTTTCTCCCAAGTCCCACCACCTCGAAGCCTTCCTCCGAATCCCACCGCCGAACAGAGCAGAGATTCCCCACCGCCGGTGCACCACGAATGCGAAGACCCAAATCAACACAGCACCTCGCCACCACCGACTGACCCAACAGGCAGCACAGGAGACAGCACCCACGAGGCCACGATCAACGCAGCACCTCGCCACCTTCACCCAGCAGCGTTTCTGAGTTCTGGCCACCCACGATCAACACAGCAGCTCGCCACCTCCGCCCAGCAGCGTTTCTGGGTTCTGGCCACTTTCTGATTATGTGATTATGTGATTCTGAATTGATTTTTAGTTTTCTACACTTATTTTGTTTGTTTTGAAATTTTGTTAATAATGCTGATAAGTTACTATGTTATTTCACTAATTTTTGTTCAATAATCATTGATTCATTGTTGTTATTTGTTGGTATTGTTTACTTTATTGTTGGTATTCTTGTTTGTTGATTCATTGTTGCTCTTACTAAGCACTATTTCGGTTTTTTCTTCTTCCTTCCTTGGATATGTTTCACTTCTATTTCTATTCTGCTGTCTGATTTTGTTGAGCCTCTGCTTTTACTTGGACTTTTTAACACTATTTCTTGTTGCTTTCCATTTGATTCAAATTCGGGACTTTCTTGTTACTTAGGATTCACTGCTGCTATTATTGATTATTGATGAGGTAATTCTGAATTGAATAGATGTCTTTATTAATCAAATCAAAAAATTTTGTAGATGTCTTTATTCTTTATCATGTTGAGTGTTTACTCTTAAAATTTATTTTAATCATATGGTTCTAGATGATGAATTAAGTATGTATGTATGTATGTATCAATGGGTTGATTGGATGGTTGCTGGATTGATGGATCTAATTACAGTCTTGCTCTTATTGTTGCATAGAAGGTTCTGATAACTTATATGATTCAAGATTCACCTTTTTAGTTAGCATGACTTATATGCTCTTAAACTTTGAGTTGATTCATTGATTCGGGTACATGTATCATGGTATGAATTGTTCTCTTTAATTTATTATTAGAATGTATAACTTGGCTATCTTTTAATGGAAATTTATTTTTATTTTCAGTCGTGTTGACTATTGAATTTTTAAACTTCTTTAATTGTTGTATTTGAATTTCTTTTGTGGTTAAATTTCATTAGACCAATATTTTGTTAACTATTTTGTATTTGTGTTTGTTGATTTTAATGTTATGATTTTGTGAAATAGTATGGTAGTATTTTTATTTTTTTTTTTGAATTAATTAAAAAAAACGAACAAACCAAACCAAACCAAACCGATTTTAATTGGTTTGGTTTGGTTTAATTCGGATGGTCTCGATAGAAAAAAATTGAACCACATCGAACTGCAATTTAATTAGACAATCGGATCGGATGACTTTTCTCTTAAAAATCGAACCGAACTAAACTACACTACGAACACCCCTATGTAACAGGATACACTACTAGTTAAATATAATAGGAATGAGGTGGCAAAATATTAATTATATTCCGTATATTTTTCTCTGTGTTTCGATGGGTCAATATATAGTCATCCATATATGAACAAGTAGAGACTATACATGAATTCTTCAATATATGTATATCATGAATTATATAGATGATGTGATTAAGAAAGGTAAGATAATCCATATTTATTTTTTATTTATCTTAGATGTTAATCAATCCTATTATATATCTATAATATTTCGTGATTGATACATAAAATGATGTGCAGGCAAGGAGTTAAGACCAATGCCTCGAATTTAATCTTTTCTGATCTTTACCAGTAGATGTACATAGTAAATTTACCAAATTATATAAGTCATAAACTAGTATTTTGAATTCATGAAATTAATATGTTAGGGACTTAGCAGGGTGGCAATTAGCCACCAGCCCGTCACCACCATATTTCTTTTTTGGAGACCTACGTAATCTGATCCATGTGAACAAGAGAATTGGTCTCGTCCCAACCTCAATAAACTTTTTTAAATGTTTTCTTTATGGAAAAGATAAGTAAATAATTAAAATACTAATCAATGTGAATAATAGATATATTGAATGTTTATTTCACTAGGTGTACGGATGATTATTCTAATATTAAGATTTAGGTGGATAATTTAAAGGTGTAATATGTTTTTATTTAATTGGTAATTATTTATATTGTTCAAAAAAGTCATTGATTACTTAGCATAACCCTTTCTTATTGAGTTGATGACAGCGGAACCAGTGTCCAACGTGATTACACATAAATATATAATGACGATGGAAAGGCAATAATTATATGCTGGAAAAGTCTCGGAGGTCAGCAACTTTATTAAATTCTGACCAGCATGTAACCAGTAAAAGAAAAGTGAGTAATTTCACACTATTAGATAAAATCTCACACTACTAAAAATATCATTAATGACTATTTGATCGCGATAAATCACAAAAATTGCTACCCCTAACACTCCTCTTTTGTTGATTTTTGGTGGGATGCAAAATTTGCCAATATAAAAAAAATATACATTAAAATGCAAATTACTGTATATGTTAGAGAATGAATCACTTAAAGCCTTAAAAGAATAGTATTATAAAAACATTAAGGTCATAAATCATGATGATTATGGTGGTTGTTACATCATGATGACTATGGTGGTTGTTACATTAAGGTCATGAATCATGATTTTTATAACACTACTCTTTAAGGCTTTAAGTGATTCATTCTCTAAGATATAGAGTAGTTTGCATTTAATGTATATCTTTTTTAGGAAAAATATGAGGAGTCAATATTTATAGTTTTATACAATGTGTACAATAGAAGTTTAAAGAGTATTAAAAATATAATCATTAGTGTTATCTTTTTTCATCAGCTGAAGTTTTTGGGATGAGTGGTATCATGACATGGTATTAAACACCGGATCCTTCTTTTTATATTGACAAATTTTGCATCCCACCAAAAATCAACAAAAATAAATGCAATCGACGCACCTCAAAAAACCATATATACTATGCATTCAAATCCACATCATGAAACACTTGCATCCAATTATAATCCATTCTAAATTTGTTATGTGCTTGAACTACGCGCGTGTGTTTAATGTACAATTTTTTATATAATTTCAACATCTGTAGACACCAAAAAAAGTTCTACATCTTCGAATCGAGTCGCCATCGTGGTAACAAGTGACAACTTAGGTTAGGCATCAATCCAATTTGCAAATATTAAAATATTAATAATAAATTATGATCTCTGCTCTCTTAAACTAACTTGATATTATAATAAATTGTTGGGTTTTTCTCTCCTTTGTGAGGCCCAAGCCCAACATTTTGAGGGTGTCTCTTGCACCCATTGTGCCACAACCCTAGTTCAGATTTTTGGGGTCATTGAGAGTGAGTGAGAGTAGCCACCAAGTGAGAGAGAAGGGGAAAAACAAAATTCCCGTTTTTGCCCAAAGCAGTAAATTTCAAATATCAGTTTCTCAGTTGTTCACCGTTGGATCGGCTTGAAATTTAAACTGCATGTTCTTATCATCTTGTTCTTCATTCTGGTCGGTGGAGATGTTGATTGGAGATTTGCAGTGAGAGAAATTGGCTTCGCAAGAGAGAAATTAGGTTTCCCGTTTTTACACAGAGCAGCAATTTTGGAACGGCAGTTTCTTATTCTTTCACCGTTGGATCGACGTGAAATTTGAACTGTAGATTCTTCACATCTTGTTCTTCATTCTGGACGGTGGAGATTTGTTTTTTGAATAAATATAGTTTGCTTTGCACACACATATAAAGAGAAAATTTTAGAGGCCAACACTTTTATTAAAATCTAACCAACATTTAATGATTAAGAAAAGAATGTGTAATCCAGTAGATATAATTTTACACCATTAAAAATATACTAATGATAGTTAATTAATAGTTACAAATGATAAAATGTGCTGGTTCCTAAAGCTACTCTACATACAAATGGAAGCTAGTGCTATAGGCCTCGAACAACACTACTCAAGTGGAAAATAATTTTCCGGAAAAGTGATATGCAAATGCAAACCAGGACAGCACAAGAGTACAACATCACTTTGATCTTTTCAATCTCTACAGCTACTTTTTAAGAAAAAGAAACCATGGCCAATTAATGCACGTGCGTGTTTCTGATAAGATTAAGTTTAGCCTCTGCATTTGGGGCTATTTTTCGTTCGGTTCATACTTCAAATCCGTCCACTATACTATAGTTTAGTTTTTCTTTGTACTTTTAAGTTTTAACTTTCTTAAGACCATTAGTATCTGAAATTTGTACCTTTTTTTTTAATTTGATGAGTATAATAACTACATGAGTGTTGTATAGTTAAATGGATGAAATTTTGGTGGTCTTATATAAAAACTTTATATCAATTGTTCTTTTTTATTCTCACATTTATTAGTGCATTTATTTTTGTATTACTTTGATATCTATACTCTTTTGAATTTATCTTTGTGCTTTTTACTCTATTGACAAAAATGATTTCAAGTCTTTAGGAATGGTGATTTTTTGGCAATTTGTTTGGTATAAAGAATGGTTACGTATGACTATTTTCAATGTTTGTGAGTAGCTAAACTTCATATTTTTGGTAATTATTTTAGTAACGGAGGAATGTGATTGATCTCTTAGCAAACAATATATCATTGAGTTATTTGAATTCTTTCTAGAACTTGTATGTTATTTTATGTTTGGTACTTTTTAGCTTAAGGTTTAGAATACTGTCTCCTATATAAATGAGTATTCTACTAAATTGCTAAGACCATCTCCAATAGGGAACTCATCTCAATCCCTATTTATGGCCCACCTGTCATAAAAAGTAACTCCACATCAACTTTTGCATCATAAACGGTAAATAGGAACTCAAAGCATCTATCTCTTCTCCATTAGGAGGAACTAACTTTAGTCCCTGTTGTGGTCCCACTTAATTAATTAATTAAAATACTTAAAATTAATGTAATTGATTTTTTTAATAATATTATTTAAATTTATAAATTTAAAAATAATTCACTATTAAAAGATATTAATATTAAATAAATTCATATATAATAATAATACACAATATATAATTCGGGATTACACTAATTTATAGTTTTGTGTTTACAATTGCTAATTTTAATAATATCGTTAGCATTTTAAATTTTAAAAATAAAAATAACTAACTCAACTAAGAATTATTTTGTAAGGTGTAAAAATTAAATTTATTTTTTAATGTAAGTAAATTTAATTAATTATAATTTAATATAATAATATAAATAATATTCAATATTAATTATGATATAAATAATTAATATAAATCATTAATTAAATAAAAATTTAATTATTTAATCTAATTAATTATTTTTTAAATAATTAATATAAATTATTAATTAAATAAAAATATAATTATTTAATATAATTTTTATTATAATTATTACTAATTTAATTATTATTTTATTATTTAATATAATTATTTAATTATTTCAGATTTTATATTATTATTTTTTTAAAATAACTTGCCAAATGGCAAGTTATTATTGGTTAACTTGAGTCCCTGTTTAGAGGGACTCCCTCACCTTGAGACCCATGCGGGAACTCATTCCTTCTCTCCTCCAATGGTTAGAGTTTCTATGTGTCAAAAAAAAGTGAAAGAGGAACTCACCATTGTAGGTGCTCTAATTGGTTTCAAGAAATACCGAGAACATGTTAAAGATTTTATTACCTCTATCTCAAAGTATCTAAACCAGATTGTTATTTTAGATAACAATCCGTTCATCTTTTTATTGCAACCAGTGAATGGTATTCCATGTATTGTCTTTTTTGTAGGACAACCACATGACACACAAGTGCAAAGACCTTTGCTATTTAACATTGAAATTTAAAGTCTTCAAAGCCAAAATATAAAAAACTTCAAATCTCCCATATTAAATTGTGAGTAGTTTTGAAGCACAAATTTTGGCAAGAAGCAAACGAAAATGGTGCAGTATCTATTGCATTTGGATAAGTAATATAATATTTAGTTGTTATAGTTTTTATTTTTGTTTTATTTATTTATTTATTTATTGTTTCTGGTAGTTGTAGTAGTAGTAGATTAATAATATGGAAAATTTAGATGTCCATAAAAATGAGCTATGGATATTCACATTTTGATTTCCCATCAAAAATTCAATTTTTCCCCCCTTTTTTTGAGTTGTGCCATCAAAGATTCGATTAAATTGAATTAAACTGGAGAATGATGCTAAGTGTAACACTTATTATTGTTTTATTTTTTTTATGGTAATTAAAACAAGGTCTACAAGTCCAGCCGAAAATTACATATAAAAAATAAATCGGACTCTGGAGACCTCTCTACAATTATCATCTAACATATATTTGATTTCTCTAGGATAATTATCTATGAAATAGAAACCTAACTCTCTAGTGACACTTCTTTTGGCTAACTATAGTGCACACACATTTTTCTCTCTGTAAGTGTGCTTAAAAATCAAAATTCAGTCTCTTTTCATCATTAGACTAACACTTCTAGGTGTAACACTTATGTACAAGTATGTATAGAGTTTTAAGATGAGAGTTTGGACCATTTAAAAAAAAGTTTAATGGACAAAATGGGCTAACGAGTTTAGTTTTTATTTTTTTTTGTCTAAATAGATAATTTTTTATTTAAAAAAATTATATTATAAACTAAAAATCTAAAATATTAATTTTCGAACAAATTTTTTGTCTTTAATAGATAAGGTTGGAATTTGAGTTGTTTTTTATTAGAAGTATAGATATTTGAATTAGATTGCTAAAAAAAAAATTGTTATAAAATTAATAAAAAGAGAAAAAAAGAATAAAAAAATAAAAAAAACAAGTAAATAGGTTTGTCCATTTATTTTGCAGCCAAGCACCTTAAACAACTCTAAAAGTGACAATCCTAATGGACCCAACTTATTTTAACAGTTCTAATTAGAATTTCTTAATGTCATCGTCAGGTAATGTGAACGAATTCAATCTTAGTGTTTTAAAAAAAAATGAAGAGGAATATAATTTTAATTAACAAAAAAAATATAATTTTAAATCTTAAGTGTAATTTAGTTTTAATTTCATGAACACTTTGTATAATAAAATATTTTATTAATATGAGAAGAACTCAGATTTTAAAATTATACCTATGTACGACATTTTGATATAATAAAAAGTTAAAAATATTATCCAGAATAAATAATTTTTTGTGATAAAAATAAATTCTGTCAAATGCTAGTATATAATAGATAGATGATAGATTTATATTCTTGGAAACATTTTAAGTACATCGAGAGTACTAATATTCTAATTGTTTTAACTATTAATCTGAATTATAAAAAATATATATAATATATATTAATTGAAATGAACAGTTAAAATAACTGTTTTAACTGGTGTACAGTAGTATTTTCCAATACACTTAAAATATTTCCTATACTTTTTTTTCTTCCCTCCAATTTATTTGTCAGTAAACTCTGTTCGTTTTACCAGTGAACTTTGTTGGTTTCACCAACTTCAAGAACCCTCCAATTTCTTACACCAACTTCAAGTCTTTAAGAATGGAGGAAGAAGCACTGTATCAATGTTGCAATTGTGCTGATGCGTTTCAAAACAGAAAGGAAATGACTTCCCATACAAAGTTACATCACCCAAAATGTGATATTATGTACCATGTATGTGGGAATGGATTTAAGAGGAAAAGGGATTTGACTTTTCATAAAAGAGAGATAAATTTTTATTTTATTTTCATTACTGACATTACCA
>NC_029791.2:274401-285258 GCF_000816755.2 Arachis ipaensis | reverse complement strand
ATATTACCTAAATTATTTTTTTATCAATAATAGGTTTACTATTGTAATTATTTTTTTAGTTAGAGTAAATAAAAAGTACATAATATATAAGGTGTAATAACTCAACAAATTATTTTTTTGAAGAGAATGAAAAATTCTCTTAAAAAATATTTATTGAGTTATTACACCTTATATATTATGTATTTTTTATGTACTCTAACTAAAAAAATAATTACAATGGTAAGCCTATTATTGATAAAGAAATAATCTAGGTAATTCAAAAAAAATAATTTATTGAGTTATTACACCTTATATATTATGTACTTTTTATGTACTTTAACTAAAAAAATAATTATAATGGTAAGCCTATTATTGATAAAAAAATAATCTAAGTAACAATATATCACTTCTCTTTTTTTATCTTTTCTCAGTGCACATTTATGTGGAAGAGGTTCGCTCTAGGCCCGTGGAAGAAAGGTTCACCTGTGTTTACTGCAAAGGGGCGATCTTCAATCATCGGAATGACTTAGGCCAGTTTGGATAAATAACTTAAATAAGTTCTTTTGGAAAAAGAGCTTAAAGCATAAGTACTTTTATTAATAGCAGCTTATAAATAAATTATTTTTTATTTGGATTTTTAGTTATAAAAGTACTTATTTTAAAGTTGTAGCATTTGTATAAATAACTCAAAAAATTTACAGAAGAGAATGAATATTAAAATAACGACAATAACAAATATTTTCCAATATTGAATGTTGATTTTACATAACCTAATCACTAATATTGTGTATGATATGGTAGGTGAAAATAAAAAATAAATATAAAATGTGTGTCAATGTATATTTTGTTGCTTTTTTTTTTTACTCCTATTAGAACTCTCTTCTCTTTTATTGAGATCAAGAACTTGCTATAATTAACTTTGAAAATAATAACAAGCTATAAAATCACATATGAAAAAAATAAAATTAAAACTGAAATTTCATAACACAGTTAAATATAAATTTAATAATAAAAAAATAGAGTGATAAAATGATAAAAAAAATACTTAGAAGGAATATATGCAGTATGTTGTTCAGATGCAATATTGTCTGAAAATGGTGATGGATGATCAATACTTCCATCAGATGAATCATTACGTGAAAATGGTGAGGTTTGTAATATTGCTTGAAAATGGTGGTGAAGGGTCAATATTTTTCACAGAATTATAAAGGAAAATAGATTTTTTTTGTTTTGAAATTAAATTTTTTTTAAGTAAGTGGTAAAATGACTTATCGAAAAGCAGAAAAGTCATATATTTCTACTTCTTAAAAAAGTTACAAATTAATTTTTCGGCAAGTTAAAAACTTTTTTTAAAATTGTACCAAATACGTAGATTATGACTTTTTATAATCTAAAAGTAAAAAAAAAAATAGCTTGTGCTACTTTTCAAACGGACTCTTAGAGGAGCATGCTCGACAAAAACACCACGAGTATAAGGTTCTTTGCTGTTGGTGTGGTAACTTGTTTGAGACGAAAAAGAACCTGACTCTTCATCTCAGAGAGGTATTTTTCATTTTTTCATTATTTTCTTTTCTTTCTTTTTTACCATGATCGAGTGTTTTATTTTCTGTCTTTCTTTCCTGTAGTGCTTTCACTCTCAAGACTAGGGGTGTACATGTTCGAAGGCCCGACCCGGTTCCGAACACTTTAGGGACTAATTTGGTGTGATTTCATCGGGTTTAGGGTCGGATACGGGTCTCAAAAATAGACCCGGTCATTATTTTGGGTCGGGTCCGGATCATAGCTCGGGTCACCCGAAGTCGGCCCGGTGGCCCAGTTATCATACACAATTAATATTTTGTGTTATTAGTGATGGATCATGACTATTCTTATGTGGAATTTAAGTATTGTAAACCTTAATATTTTGTGTTATTAGTCATTATAAGACTATAAGTTAATATTTTATGTTTAGAATGCATAAGACTTTAGACTAATACATAAGATTGTGTTATTTGTATTGATTTAAATATTTGGTATTATTAGACAATATTAGTATTGATTGTGGTTATGCTTTAATTTTGAAGAAGGGTTGGTTCTTGTTATATTTTTTTAAGTGAATTTTACCATGTTAACTAATGGTTGGAGTCTTGGAAATTTGGATATTTTTACATGCTAATTTACAATAAGGTATTAACGTAATGTAATGTTAACGGCCCGGTTTTCACCCGCTATAATTGTGGCCCGAAAGGATATTGGTTTCATCGGGTCTAAGGTCGGATTCGGGTCTAATAAATAGACCCGATGTATATTTCGGGTCGGATTTGGATCTTTCATCCGGCCCACATGCACCCCTACTGAAGGCAAACACAAAAAGCAGTAGGACAACTACAAAGGAGTCAAGTCTTTGGAAACATACAGGTTAGTTATCAAGAAGGGGTTATCAAAAAGGGTGCCTTGTAGGAAATATCTTCTGTAATTCAAGCTTCTTGTACTAGAAATATTAAGTTTAGCCTCTGCCATTTGGGGCTAATTTTCGTTCGGTTCATACTTCAAATCCGTCCACTATACTATATTTTAGTTTTTCTTTGTACTTTTAACTTTCTTAAGACCATTAGTATCTGAAATTTGTTCGATCCAATTAACTTGGCTCCGGCTGAAGGTCACCTATTATAAGATAAAGTTTTTCAAGAGACAGTTTTCATGCATGGATATAGAGTTTAAAAATATATTCTTAAGAATTATATTTCTAGTAATATTATTATAATTGAACATATTATATCCAAATATTATAAAAAAATTACTTGCTTCATCTTGTAAATTGTTGAACATTGTTTTGAAATTTTCGAGAATGAACTATAAACATTTGTCCTATAATTCAAATTATAAAAAAAAATGATAATTGAAGATACAACAATAAATGTAGATACTACCAATCTTTATTCTCTTGATACAAGAGTATCAAATAGACAAATACTGATCTATGATCTATCAAATAATTCATTTTTGGAAATTACATTTTTAGACATAAAACAAATAAGAAAATATTATATTCTTATAAACAATTCTTAGAACTGAAAATCTTATTTGATAAGGAAAATGTTATATAAACCTATTTCTAATATAGGACATAAAAAGGGATCAAAAAAATAAGTAAAAGAAAAAACGTAGAGAAAAAATTGCAGGAGCTACTTTTAATATAAATAAATAATAATTTAAAAAGGAAACAAAAGATGTATATTTGTTTTCTATGCACTTAGTGTGTCTGCCAATCACGGAAAATAAAAAGAAATATATAGTTCCAAACTAATAAGGATAGATGACATGACAGGTCGCATATTTACTTCTAGGTGAAAACTCAGGTGCAGCCGACTTCACATGAAGTTGATACTGAGAGCCGTTAAATGATTTGACTGATTTGACTAAATTTTCATCTAACGGCTCTCAGGTATCAACTTCACGTGAAGTCGACTTCACCTGAGTTTTTACCTTACTTCTAACATAATATTAGTCCGCAGAGATTATAATAAGACATACACAATGAACATCATTGATGGCCTTTGACTTGTTATAACTTATAAGTAAAAAAAAAAAAAACAAACCTCAATCCACAACTGGGTGAAAGTAACCTAATCTAGGGACCAATCGACCAATTTCATTAAAGGGTGGAAAAATCAGCGGTATTCCTCCCCAACAACTTAGAGCGTATATGCAGTTTTCAGGTTATAACCTTCTCCAATAACTTGGTGAAACAAAGTGCATTTGCATCTACTCCACCAGTGTTGTGTTTGTGTGTCACATTTTTTCAGATTCAATCGTCAGTTTTTGCTTACCAGCTCAACAACCTTTATACAGAAAATTGGCAATCTCAAAATCAGACCAGATGCCACAAACTAGGATCCTCTCCCTCCCCTTTGCCTCTTCTCTTCCAATGCAGCAGCCTCATTTAGCATATCCGTGGCATCCTTCTGCATGTCCAACTTTGCAAGGGCGACAGATTGCATATAGAAAGCCGTGGGCCAGTCTGGATAAACGCACTGTGCTTGCATTGCATCTCGGAGTGCAGGGTCTGGCTGATCACATAAAAGATAGCACAGACTGCGCCGTGCAAATACAGTTGGGGAGACCATCGTTCCCACATCAATAAACTGCACAAAAGCATATCTGAATAACTAACATGCTCACAGTAAATCTGCAATCGTTTACAATGTCAAACATGGTCTGGATTGTACCTGGGAATAGTTATCAATGGCTGTCTTAAAATCCTTGTCACGAAATGCACAGTCTCCACGCTTCCTTGCCTCCAGCATGTCTCTCATCTGTTGGGTCCACTCTTGGAATGACAACTGTACAAATCCAAATCCGAACATTATATAGCATAGTATCCAACCAAAAGTAGTAAATTTTAAAGCAACTGCACCTATAGTTACCTCATTGGTTCCCTCATCGTCTCTGTAGTGTGTCGCAACCAAGATCTGATGGATTGCAGTTAGATCCATTCTAGAACAAGCTTCTCCCATTGCAGAAAGAGGCCGTTGTGGGGTTGATGGAGCTTCCTCTTGTTTTGGAATGCCAAGCATAATGTGAGAATGAACCTGAAGCAACAGAATGGTAATCAAATAGATGCATTATGTATCCCTTCCATACAACATTTAACAGGGATGTGTTTCCACATCAAGAAAGAGAAGATATATGCACTGTAATATCTCAATAACCATTCTCCCTGGAAACATGAAAGACACTTATTTGACCCCATCCATCAAACAACACATATATTTTAGCTTGGGACTTGCACTATCATACTGCTCAAATTTAAATATTTTGCAGGGAATTCTCAAAACCAAAGTTAAAATGTATAGATGGACACCAAATTTAACCAAATGACAATATAAAGGCTAAAGCCTTCAATGTATAGGCACAGAAATCATCTATCTTGCATGCAGTGGCTTTAGATTCTTCATTTTACACATAGTTCAAAGTGCAAACTTCAAAAGTGATACTGACCTTATTAAAGTCAGTTGCAAGCAAAGACACTTAACATATAGTATTGTCTCAGTCTCAGCCTTCATAACTTTTAAGTTTGGAATCATAACTAAATTACAGGGTCATACAAATTCAAATGAATGTCATGACAAGAGTTTTTTTTTTTAGATTAATTTTAAGGTGAACAATCTCCAGTTGAATAATTGGTGAATAAGAATAAATTTTACATCTTTGTAGTCACAATGCTTGAAATTTGGTTTTTAAGAAAAAGATATATAATGAAAATATGTTCATCAACAGTCTACAAGATGAACAAATAAACCCTCTATCATATATTAATCATCTTTGTTAGCACTACAAAATATATGACAACAAGATCTATTCCATAGATATAAACATATTACTAAATTTGTCACTTTGTCTTCTGATTCATGAACTTCATTTGATACTATTGAACAAGCTTTTGTTGTTCTGAGTATAAAGTTTTGTAGGTACTTGAATCAACATATATAATATCAGGCTTCAACATTAATAAGTAACTTGACACTTTATTCCTTTCAATTAGTATAAATAAGTCAACAGTAAATTAAAAAATTTTCTTTCAGCATTTAAAAGTAATAAACTAACAATAATTATGGAACAGTTTACTTATCATGTCAATGAAGCCTGTTCATATAATTCAGGCATAAGCATTGAGCCAATGCAGATTACTAATGCTTTGCTAGGTACTTCTCACAAGAAGTCAGCTAGAACCATTACCAATAACTAGGACTGTTTGGAAACTTAAACACATGTATACAACCTATAATATAACAATGTGGAGATGATTTTGACCTAAATAAACCCTAATCAAAGTCAAAATGAACTTAAGCAAATCATCCAGACTTGACTGCAATTTTCAAAGAGAACAATTTGGAATATTACCAGCAAACCAGCTGAATTAGTGAATTACCAAAATGGATATAATTCAAGCATAATGAGCCAAGGGTCTACAACAACATAGATGCAGTTTGGCAATGAGAAATTTTATGGAACAAAGTAGTTGTAGATGTTAGTCAACTACTACATTATATACTCTAATAGGATATCAAAGAAGCAAATATTTAATTATTTAATATTGGGAGTCAATTAATTTGAATATTAGAAATTAAGAAACATTAACATCCAAAATAAAGGCTTATGTAGGTCATAGTGGGATATTAAATAGGGCTGTTCCGGCAACAAATTTTGAAACTCTGGGTTAGTTAATAATAGTTTTTTTCTGACATTCTCAGCCAAAGAAGGATACATACATCAGGTTTTGTATGCAGTGGAGCAAGTGTTGTAACCAAATCCTTTGTATCAGGTCGCTCCCTAGGTTCATATTGCAAACATTTAGAGGCAAGATTAACAACTACATTTGCCTCTTCTATAGAAAACTTCCCCTCCAAATGTGAATCCATCAAAAGCATGTTGTTTTTACCCTGTATCATATCTAGTGCCTGCAATAACGTTTGATATAAAAAGTAACTGAGATGATCTAAGGAAAAGAACAAAATAATATTCAACTCAGATATTTGCAACTTCCAATATCATTTAACTATCAAAGTATGTAAAAGAATTTAATTCATCAAATTGACATGGATACAAAATCATATTTCAGGGATAAAATATGATAATATCAATAGCATAATGGTTGCGCATCAAAAGATACAACATTACTATATCTAGATGAACCACTTTTAAACAACAATAGGTAAGATCCACAGGAAAAACACAAAAAGGAAAAACTGAAATATCTTAACTAAAATATGTAGGCATTGACAGCTTTTAATGATGTGTGAAACATATAATAAAAATAACTGACAACAGTCCACTCACTACTACTGAAAGGTGGTGAAAATGGAAAGTCGATTCGGGGCGCATGTGCCCTTTCATGTGGAATTTGTAATTGGTTATGTAGTCTACGTTTACTGGCTAAGCATGCCTAATAAAGAGAAAGATGCATACAGAAACTACAAAATTTTGTTTCTTGTTGCAAATACAAATTTTCATTGCAATACATGTATTAATTCCATCAAAATTTTGTAATCAAATCCATCGGGAACCAGTATTATACCCAAGTATGTTCAGAGAAAACCAGTAGATATTTATTTTATGCAGAAAAGTAGAAAACAGATTTTAGGCAGAGGCTGTTAGTTTTGACTTTTAAGACAGTAAATAACAAACTAGTTTGTGAAAGGAAAGAGCAGGTAAAACAGAAAAGCACATACTTGACTTGGAGGGATGTGCTTGCCGCTAAGCAGATCTAGAAGAACGGTCCCAAAGCTGTAAATGACACTTTCAGGGGTGACCCTTCCTGAAGATAATGGGAGACAGTAAGAGTGGAAGGAAGAATAAGAAGTGAGAGACAAAGATAATGATGTAACTTTGTTTTACCATTTCTTAAATATTCAGGAGGAGTGTAAGCAAGATTTGTGCTATAACTTTTTCCATCCCTGCTGTTCTTGATCAAACCAAAACAGGAGAGACGGGGATCACCTTCCTACCTCGTCGAAAAGAACACGGTAAGCATTCAAATCATGGTACAAGGGGCGGCCCTCGGAGCTGCAATAATTCAAAGCTTGGGCGATATAATGGGCGACTCTCAAGCGCATGGCCCACTCAATCGTCTGATTCTCCCCTGAGAGTCGAAAAAACAACAAGTACAAGCTGAGACTTGAAAGTTGAAAAGGAAACGAATTCGAATTGAATTACATACAGTGGAAGAGGTGCTTTGCCAGGGTGTCGTTGGGCATGTACTGGGCCACGAGAAGGCGGTGGTCAGCGTCGCAGCAGTAGCCGATGAGATTGGCCAGGCGGGGGTGCCGGAGGTTGCCGACGCCGGAGGCCTCTTCCACGAACTGCTTGGGATCGGGCCAGGCGGCCTTCGGGAACTTCTTGACGGCAATCCAGTGGTCGCGGAGGCGCCCCTTGTAAACGAGGTTAGGGGGCTTGTCCCCGCTCTCCGACACTATGAATTCGGAGCTGAAATTGTCGGTGGCGGCCTTCAGCTCCGCCAGCGAGAACTCCGAGAAGGAGAGCCACCAGCTGTCAGGAGCAGCGGGTGCCACTGTGGCTGGGACTGCGACTGCGAGGGACTCCTTCTGGTGGTTGCGGAGGTAGGGGGCCTGATCCTTGTGGTTTTCCTTCTCCTTCTCTTTCTCCTTCTCCTTCTTGTCAGGGTGAGGGTGAGTGTCTCCTCCCTCTCTCACTCTCAGCATCAACGATGACTGGCAGCAACCCATCTTTCCTGATTTATTCTCTATGCGATCTCTCTAAGCTCAGCTGGCTCTACCATGCATAACCCCCAAGATTCATTCATTTGCTTCTCTATCTTAACTTAATCTTCCTTCTTTCCTTCCCCTTTCATTTTTTTTTATATTTATTTTTCTTTAAAAGAAAAGACGGGGAAGAATTGTTCATTTCCTTTCTTCCCTGTTACCGCTCCTAGTTACTAATCACTGTAGACCTGGGTGATCGCTTAGTTGAACTTCCAACTTTTACTCTCATGCACTACTAATTCAAACACCCTTCAATGTATTTTCCACCAACATTAACCAATTCGCTTTACCTTATCCCTAAATTGAACCACCTTCCATTTCCTGCTTTCACCTTCTAATTCTATATCCAATCTCTCTATTACTAAATTTACTATCTCATGCAACTTATTGATCTTTAACTTATTATTTTAACTTCATTCATATTTACATAAAAGTCAAAAGTTCCAAAAAGACTAATAAAAAGACTTACTTTGGTAATTATTGTTATTATTATTTGTTCCACGCTATTAGATATTATGTTATGTTATTAGTACCAGATATTATATAGCGAACTACGAAAATTTTAAACATAAACACTAACTTTAAAAATACTAACTATGGATTAAGGTTATTATTTCATTTTGTCACTAATCTACTTAACAGAATACTTACTCATGTAATTAATCGTTATTATAGCAATATCATATTTAGGATCTAGCTGACATTGTATTAAATTAGTCTCTCGGTAAACTATACTAACTATTGAGTAGAGCCATTAAATAAGTCTGTCTGATCTATTTAATTTGGCAAAATATATTATTTTTAGCACAAAAAATTTTAAATAGTTAAATAAATAATATTTTGTTAGTTGATTATTCAAATTTTTGAATTGAATCATATAAATATTGGTTAAAAAATATTTTTTAATAAAAAGTAAACGGAAAGAAAAAATATTTATTAGTAGTATTTAGATAGAAATTTAACAATTTAGTAATATAAATTGAGAAATAAATTTTTTCTCCTTTTTTTAACATTTGAGAGAATAAAGTGTGATCTTTCACTTTTAATTCTATAAGTGGGACAAAAAATAAAGAGAAGTGAGAGAGCAATAAAGAATGAAATTAAATACTAAACACCATCTAATTTTTTTTTTACTGAAGAGAATCCACTTCCCATAAATTGTGTCTTAACATAAATAATGTAATAGTATAATCGAAGAAACATCGTAATCTTAATAGGAGTAAAGAGCTAAAATTAACCATAAAAAGTTTTAACCGTGATTTGAGTATAAAAAATTAAAACTAATTTATATTTATCACAATACACAAATGAAAGTTTTATTGAAAAAAGAAACAAACCCAAAATAAATAAATAAAACAACAATTCACCTTTCAATTAAAATTTTAAAAATTGTAACTCCAAACTCATTAACTGCACACATGATTAGATTAAAAAAAGAAATAGGGATCTAGAATTTAAAAAAAAATGAAAAATAAAAAAGTTTGAATGAACTTATCACCATTACCATGATTCACTCATATAACATCAGTGTTAGCTCTTCAATGAAATTGTTAACTACCAAGCTTAGATAAAAGGTTTCATACATTTTAAATTTTGTTATTTGTTATTTGGAGAGATTCTTCAATGTTCCTTGGAGGTCTCTCTCCGTCCCTTGGAGATATGCACCACTGCCACTAACATCCCTCCGACGGCAGCTTCTGAAGCACCTCCACTTCGTACTCGTTGGCAAACTGCACGAATTCAAATAAAATTCATATCCAAATCCAATTCCAGATTTCTAGCATTGCTTCAATAAACAAATTTCCACCCGCTCTACCCTCTATTTTCGACGCATCGATCCCTTTGGCCTTTGCAGAAATGGCAGAACCATGGTCATAGAACGACTCACCAGTTCGTATTAATAGTAAAACAGCGTATAATTTTAGGAAAAGTATAGGTAACCAACAAGATTTTTGAACAATGTGTAAACAATATGAATTAATAGAGTTAAAAGGGTAAATTTAATTAGTAGCATTAAATTAGAGTGTAGTATATTTTCATTTGATTGGTGGTTGTTCATATTGTTCAAAATTTTCATTGTTCCCCTAGCACTCCTCATAATTTTATTAATGCATTGTGTATTCCTTGGAAGTAAGGATTCTAATTACATGTCTTTTGAAAAATATTTTGTAAAATTATTTGATTATGCTTAATATTTGAAAATTGGCATTTTAAGTAAACTTTAATAAATGAATTTTATAAATATTAGAAAGAAATAATTTCTTATACGTGTCGTTGATTCATGTAATGCATACGTATTTGTTAAATAGATTTTTTAGTTTAATTACTAAGATGTAAGATATAAATATTTAACAATAATTCATAAAGTACAAACAGAAAAAATAAAACCAAACTGAAATTCTTTTTTTATAATTCGAATTAATGCATGTACAAGATGTACTTGCAAATTCCACTCATTCAAGGGCTAATAAAATTCCGTAGTTTATCAACGACGGATGAAACATCTCTCATGATGTCAATAATTGAGTTAAATTTTAATTTGATCTTTGAAATTTAGTTCGATATTTAATTTAATTTTTATAATTTTTAATTAGAATTTTTAATTTTATAATAGTAA
>NC_029791.2:263332-273755 GCF_000816755.2 Arachis ipaensis | reverse complement strand
TGACTTGCGATTATTTTTGTGATCATTTCTGTTATCAAAATGTTAATCATTTTACCATCACAATCATTATTATTTTTTTTATATACAAACTTTACTGTGACTCTTTTTACTATCAACTAACAACAATAAAAACATTCGATTTTTTTTTTGAAAAAAAAAACAGAGACGTAAAGAGACAAATCGACAATATGAACGATGTTAATGTTGTTGCAGTTTGCAGCGGGCCTTTGTATTGAAGGGAAGAGGGACCGAAACGATATCATTTCAAGGCGATATCGTGAGTGGAGGTTTTCAAACATCGGTGAAAGAGTAGAGAAATAAGGATTTGAATGTCATTCTTCCGAGGCTCACAACTCCGACCAAGTTTGGAAAAAGAGAGGTGCTGCAAGATCCGAAGGCCACTTGCCTCTCTTTTTGTTGTTGTTGCTATTAGAATATAATTAGGATCAATTAGTATTATTTAGTATATCTGAATATTTATTATAAGAGATTACGTATTTATTATTACGATTCTCTTAGTACCTATAAATACCCTTTTATATTGTATCATTTCAGACAACTTGAATAGACAACTTCAATATACTCAATAATACACAAATTCTTTCTCCAGTTTAGCCTCTTATTTCTAACATGGTATCAGAGCCATGATATCCTCCTTGAAGAGGATAGGTTATTTTTCTTGCGGTGAAATTACCATAGTTTTTGCATTTTTTTCTATGCCATTCTTCTTTTCCTTTTGTCACTCCTTTGATGCTTTTTTACCTCACCGACTAGCCTATTTTCTCTGTCTTGTGTTTTTTTCGATTCGAATGATCAAACACCATTGTCATTTGCTACTTACCTATTCTCATGAAGAAATCATATGGTTTTCGCTCTCTTTCGCTAGTTTCGTCTGCATTCTCTCGTGGCAGTTCCGTCTACGTTCTCTCGTGGCAGTTCCATCTGCGTTCTCTCGTGGCAGTTACGTCTGCATTTCTTGTGTGTTTCCTTGTGGCAATTCCGTCTGCATTTCTTTCTAACAGTTCCGTCTGCACTTCCTTCAGATAGCGGCAGTGTTTCTTTCTGGCAGTTCCGTCTGCGCTTCCTTCAGACAATCGACAGTTCCGTCGTGCTTCTTTCAAACTAGCGGCACTTCCGTCTGCACCCGTTTTATCAATTTATGCAGTTTTTTTCTCTTTATTTCATTGTTTTAAATAAGTTTCAAACTCAAGTTGTCACTTGAGTTTGAGGGGGATGTTAGAATATAATTAGGATCAATTAGTATTATTTAGTATATTTGAATATTTATTATAGGAAATTACGTCTTTATTATTACGATTCTCTTAGTACCAATAAATACTCTTTTATATTCAATCATTCCAGACAACTTGAATACACTCAATAATACACAAATTCTTTCTCCAATTTAGTCTCTTATTTCTAACCGTTGCTATCAGAAACCACCATAAATTACATATGTTTAGGGTGTGATAGGTTTGGAGTTGTTGGTGGTATATAGTTTAGGAAAGAGGGGGAGTCAGTAGTTTGGAAAAAAATGCGGTGGGGCTGGTGAGTGTGGTTGATGTGTTGAGACTGATGGAAATTGTTGGTTTCATATGAAGGTGATCTAGCAAAACTTTGACTGCCGCTCTCAATTATCTCTAAAAAGATGACAATAGATGATCAATTTGAGAATTTTGAGACTTTATTTAGGGATTTATTTTAATTGCAGGGTTAGATTGAGTCATGTAATACTTTTTCTACATCATATAATCATTGCCAAGCACACTTAACATTAAATAAGCCATATAAAAAATTGTGTCAAATAAATATACCATATTAATATTTTAGTAGCGAATATAAGCACAAAGATAACTAAGAGTCACTATTGCAAATTTAAAAATTTGAATTGAGACTAACGAAATTATAAAAATTAAATTGAGTATCGAATTAAATTTCTATTTAATTAGTCAATATTCATTCTAATCAAAATATTGAATCATAACTTTAAACTAGCAAACCATGATTATTTTCCCATGCCTTCACTAGTAAATATGCAAAACAAATAAATGCTTTCAAGCTAACCCCTAAAATAAACTTCATTACATTTTAATGGTTAATATCAAGTTTTTAAATAAAAAATTTGATAAAGTTTAATCACTTTTAAATAAAAATTATAAATTTCAGAGGCGATATAAATTACAAAATTATTAGTCTACAATTTTTTACTGTTTAAATAATCTCTCTCTTAACTTATAAGAGGGCATATAATGACGTAATATTTTGGCTTTGTATTTTTTAAAATTCTGAAATTTGAAATAAAAAAAAATATAAATTTCGAAAATAAAACTGTGTGCTGGAAAAGTTTGGTTCGGTGCGGCCGTGCGGGCCGTGAGGCCTATACGGCTGCAGCTCAGAGGGTGGATTGGGTGTTTGTTTTGATACTATCCATGGTGCTCCTCACTTGTCAGTGCCCAGTCATTGGCATTAAGGATCCCGCGAATGAACTTTCCAGTGCCTTCTCCTTCTGATGCTCTTTTTCTCCCCCTTCTTGTTGTAATCATCGGTCTGCAGCTGCAATCCATTCTCAAAGTCATCGTCGACCATGAAGGCTACCCACTTCCAGAGCGCTGCTCTCTATCATGGCCTCTCCACGTCCACAACCAGAAGAACCTCAATGCCCATCCGCAGACCTGCCCTCTCTTGCGCCTCCCGCATATCTGCTACCCCCTCTCCGTTCATAACCCTCTGCGCCAAACCCGCTTCCCCCATTCAATTCACTTCTCCTCATGATCATGATGATGACGTTCCTGTTCCTGCTCTCCTCACAAATCCGAATTCAGATAACTCCTCTCTGTAAGACCCTATTCTTCTCTGCTATTGCAACAGACAACTCAATAACTAATTAATTTTTTGTCCATCTTGCTGACAGTCGATCTCCCGAGAGTGGAAACACACACTCACACTCCGACGTCAGACGCGAGATTCTGCTGCTAACTTTGCCTGCCCTTGCCGGACAGGCAATTGATCCCATGGCACAGTTGATGGAAACAGCTTACGTCGGTCGACTCGGTTAGCACCTAATCTACTGCCTCTGTTCAATTCTAAACCCACTTCTTTGATTTCGCCATCAACTTCTAAATTCTAATTGTCTCTTGTTCGTTATTTTTAGGCACTGTGGAATTGGCTTCCGCTGGTGTTTCCATGACCATTTTTAACATCATATCAAAGCTTTTCAATATTCCCCTTCTAAGTGTTGCTACATCTTTTGTTGCTGAGGACATAGCCAAAACTGCTGCCGAAGAATATCTTTCGGGTGAATTTTATGTCCACAGTTAACTTCTTCATAGCTCTTATATGTTGCTTGCTATCATTTTTCATTGTCAACTCATGCCATGAATGAATTTCCCTGCAGAGCACAGTGGTATACAAAATATTGGCAATGGTAAATCCTTCGAAAGAGGCAATCGAAAAAAGCAATTTTCCTCTGTCTCCACTGCTTTGCTATTAGCACTTGGGATTGGAATTTTTGAGGCTTTAGCTCTGTTTCTTGGATCCGGAATACTTCTAAATTTAATTGGTGTATCAACAGTATGTTTTCCCTTGACCACTCCTTAGTCCTTCCTTGTAATTGATGTTGTATTTCACTCGTCCCTTGTAGCACTTAATAAATTATGGGGTACTTTTAGATGTGAATAATCTTGATGAAAATTCTATTGTTTCATTTTCCCTTCATAGTTCAAGAACTGTAATCCTCTACTCAATAATACTTGAATATATTCTTTACAACAGGAAAATCCAATACACAATCTGGCAATACAATTTCTCTCTCTAAGATCAGTTGGAGCTCCTGCTGTTGTACTTTCTTTGGCTTTACAAGGCATTTTCCGTGGGTTTAAGGATACAAAAACTCCTGTTCTATGCCTAGGCAAGTTCTTGGTTTAAATTCTGTTTCTTTGCTACATTCATCTTTTGAATGGTTTTTATATTATTTTCTTTATTTATTTTTATATATTTTGTATGGGCTTTGACACCTTGCTCTGCTATCTAGTGCTTCAAAATTAATGTTTTCTTATCCCTTTGAATGGTTCATGAATAAATTTTTATTATTAATTTATTACTGAAAATAAATTGTTAATCATTGCAGCCATACTATGCATTGTAATAATATGCTTCAACATTTTCTTAGCCTTTTGAAGGCCATTCTTGTAGCCATCATTCTTTAGAACATGAGTGATTTGGATTTCCTAACAAGCTCGCGTAAATAATTTCTAAATATATTGCATATTGCAAACTCATATCATGTGGTTTAAGGAGTGCTAACAAAAAATGCCTTTCTGTTGGGGAGTTCAAAGGAAATGTTGGTACCTACCTGCAAATGACTAAACGTTTGACAAGACAATATGAGGAAGGCCCCTCCATTTAATCATATTGGAATATGTTTATATTGATGACAGAACTTGAATATAAAATAATGCATTAAGTTTATGAATTTGAAGAAGCTTTCTCATGTGCAGGTTTTGAGCAGTGCTACGTACTTGTTTAGTTTTGTTATTGTAAATTTTGAATTTTTTTTTGTATCTAACTTATACCAATACTCAAAGAAGGAAATATAATGCTCATAGTATTTGGACACTCGTGACTGTTCCTGGGAAATGAAGATTAGCTTCATGTTATAAATCTTCTCTTAAAGTTGTTATATTTTAATTATTTATCATTTATATTATATACCTGTGCATGCTAATTTATTTATCTAATTGCAGGTATTGGTAATCTTTCAGCTGTATTTTTATTTCCATTACTCATGTATTTTTTTCAGTTGGGAATAGCTGGTGCCGCCATTTCCACTGTTCTCTCTCAGTATGTATTTTGAAAGTTTTTTTTTTCTTCCTTCATTTATTTATTATCCGATTTAATCATAATTACAATGAAATTTTTATTTCTCAGATATATTGGGACTTTGTTGATGATTTGGTTTCTGAACAAGCGAGTTGAATTACTTCCCCCAAGGATGGAAAACTTACAATTTGGCAATTATTTTAAATCTGGTGAGAATTTGTCCCTTCCTTATGTTTTCAATTTATAGCTTGTGAAAACCTGAGCACATTTACCTCATCTTCCAAAATGGTTTTTCTCCCTAAAAAATTAGATAAAAAGGAGTGGACAACAGTTGGATGCTAAATGTGATCTCAAGAACTATTTTCATTGAGAATTCTAAATAGAAGTGGTCACTTGCTAGTTTTTTTCCTGTCGTTTGCTCATATTTTTTTTTTTAAAAAAATTTAAAGATACTATGATGAATGAAATTGGTTTTTGATTTGTTCACTTTTTCTTGCAATGGTTCTTGGCATTTGTAAATATTGTCAATGTCAATGAATAAGATTGTTTTTTTTTTCTTCTGTATATTGCATTACCTCTTTCCTTTGATAGTAAAACAAGTATTTATATCTGCAGATTATCTCTTTTTCTCTTTTTCCCTTTTACTGTGCATTTTAGATTTAGTTCTATGTAGTTACTTCATTTATGTATCTGAGCTGCTGCTATAGGTGGTTTCCTTATTGGAAGAACACTTGCTGTTCTTACAACCATGACACTGGGGACATCTATGGCTGCTCGTCAAGGTCCAGTAGCTATGGCTGCACATCAAATATGTATGCAAGTGTGGTTGGCTGTGTCCCTTCTTACAGACTCATTGGCTGCATCTGCACAGGTAGTGAATCATCCCTTTTTTTTAATTGGTGGGGCTTTTATATTTCTTTCAATTTGTAATAAAACTAGGATGTCTATCAATGAAACAACTCAAGCCAAAAAGGTAGACTACGAGGACTAACATAAAACTAATTTTGTATAACCTCTCTCTCTCTCTCTCTCTCTCTCTCTCTCTCTCTCTCTCAAAATAAATAAATAAATAGATAAAGGACTCACACTGCTATTTTTTTAATTTATACAGGCCCTTATTGCAAGTTCTCTATCCAGAAATGAATACAAAATTGTGAAGCAAATTACTAATTTTGTATTAATGGTAAGGTTTATTTATTTATTTATCTTGAGGGAAATACCATTCAATCATTTGTATCCTCAGAATTCATATAAGTTATTCCTTAGTTTTGTGAAGTTGTTTGACTCGATGATGTCTTTCCAGATAGGAATGCTCACAGGTATATGCTTGATGGTAATTCTTGGTGCCTCTTTTCGATCTTTGGCAACAATTTTTACCCAAGATTCTGAAGTGTTGCAGGTTGTCAGGACTGGGGTGTTGGTATGTATGATTTATTACTACTAGTGTTTGCTTCTCTACCTAAACTATTAGCTTACATTGTCTTTTGTGATTGCTGCCAGTTTGTTAGTGCTTCTCAACCTTTTAATGCTCTGGCATATATTTTTGACGGTCTCCACTATGGTGTATCTGATTTTCCATATGCTGGTTTCTCCATGGTGAGTTGTTTGCTTGTCAAAAATTGCAATGTTTCTGTTTGGTTTATATGTTTGAGTTAACATTCGTGCAAATTGCTTCATAGATGGTTGTGGCAGCAATATCCTCAACCTTTTTGGTATTTGCCCCTTCACATTTTGGCCTTCATGGGGTATGGATGGGATTGGCTCTCTTCATGGCACTCAGAATGGTAGCTGGCTTTGTCAGGTAAACTTGGAATTACTGCACAAGTATGCTCACTTTTACATGTGTATGGAGTGTAAAAGTAACTTTCCACATCATTGAATCATTCTATATTGAAGAAGATTCTCACAAAATTGACTACTATGGACAAATTATACATTGATCTAGAATTGTTTAATACCTGTGTAAGTATGTAAGATCTTACAGAAGTCTAAATGGTCATTCTTATGTATCTTGGATAAGAGTGTTTTTCTCACATCTTGTGTTCTAATTCGGTAATATGGTCTTTAAGTACAAGAATGCATGATTTGTGGAATTCTGTGCTAGTACTATGTTTAATGTAACTTGCTGGGATGTCAATATGTCATGTTTGAAACTTGTGTCTATGATTCACAACGCTTGCATTGATTATTATTTCTTCAAGTGAAATTGTTTAACCAATTGTTAAATCATTGATTATTATATCTTTTTAATAGATTTTCTGATGCTACGTAGGAAAGCACCTATAATGCGTTCCCTTTTGGCTGAACCTTTTATGTTTTTACATTTTCAGAGTACTATCAAAGAATGGTCCTTGGTGGTTTCTGCACAGGGATTTTCAAATTGCTTAGGTCAGTTTATATTTGTACAATTCTTAACATGTATATACTTTGAGAGTGATTTATGCTTCTGATACGTTTAATCTCTCTATCTCTCTCTCTCTCTCGTGGTGAGAAAAGCTATTATTCATTATTTCATTTAATGAAATTTTGATATTTGAAAAGCAAGTGTTGGAAATTTGATACTTAGTTGACCTTTCTTCACTATGTAATCCTTCTATTGACCTCACATTGGGATAAGGCCTAGTTAGCTGTTATTATTTCTTCTCAATTTTGAAAGTTGAAGATGCGATTATATTATTGAAAATGATATTAGTTGTAGTTTTTAATCTGTTTGTCGACACTAGTAGCTTGGTGTCCTAATTCACATTATTGTTACAAAGGGTAAAAAGTTCATGAATGACATGATTATGGTAGCGTTCAAATTCATGGAGTTAATCTTTGTGTTTTGAGTATAATGGAATTGTATTAATCAAACACGAAGAACTGCTTGAATAATTTCTAAATTGTATATGATGATTAATTTTATGCTATTCTAAGTTCCTAATCTTGTAACTAAATTCTGCAGAAGCTGCCCCAGAATGTGAATACAGATGAAGCACTGGAAATGAAAAATTTCAGGATGAGTCTCTGCATCAAACACTATGTTTAGAAGTTTACTCACTTAGTATTTGGAATTTCCGTTCTAATTGTGCAGAAAATAGAACTACTCAGAAGCACTTTTGTAGGTTGTTGCATTGAATTCAGAGAGAAATTAGTATAGTTACATGAGAGTTATCTGTAAAGGAAATCCTCCAAACCCCTCACGCTCATTTAGAAATCGCATTGCAGCATATTGGTCAAGTATATACACAGAAGCGGAGCAACCTCCATTTTATGGTCAGTCTTGGAAAATATCATTTGTAGAAGGGTCCAAAGACTTCTTGAACGTTGCGGTGTGCTTGTGAGTTCATTCCACCTAGGCAATAATTCATTTTTTGACAAACAAAAGAAACAATAATGGTAACAGCTACGTGTTTCTAAGTGTAATTAAATTAAAACTGAGTAGGGAAAAGATGCATGGTGCACGATGTTCTCTTCACTCGAAATGAGTAGGTGGACAGGACTGATACTGTTGAATTTGTTGTGAAACGGACTTCTGAGACGCACCACAATTACTCGATCAGTCCAAAATTGCACTCAAATTGGTTCGCAGCATGTTAGTTACCAGTATCCTTTACATGGTCAATTGACCTTGAGGATGTAAAGAGACAAGGTTAGGTCCTAGTTCCCAATAATGAATCTCTCATTGTGGAGTAAATATATCCTTGAACGAGAAAGCAGAACAAAATTGTTCATGGGAGAAGGCAAGGCTTCAACCATGTCCAAAAGAATAGTAATGGAATGTGACTTTTATTACAAAAACCACCATTGAGGCGAAAATTATTTGAATGTATATAATTGATATGGGAAATATTATACCAAATGAGCGAGGTGAAAGTTAATCTAGTCGAGGTTGGCAATGACCGCGTGGACAACCTCCTGGGTGGTGCTGACTCCACCGAGATCTTTAGTCATGTACTTACCCTCAGAAATGACACGCTTGACAGCCGTCTCAAGACGATCTGCGAAGGAAGGGAACCGAAGATGCCTCAACATCATGGCTGAGGAGAGAAGCAGAGCAACTGGATTGGCCTCCTTCTGCTCCACCAGCTTCTCATTCCCCACATTTCCTGCGGATGCGCCTTGCTCAAACACAGCATGATCGCCCCCAACATTGCCTGATATCATCAAACACATCAATAAACATAACATAGCAAGGGGAAGCTGATAAGACAATTGATTACCTCCAGGCATGACACCAGTACCTCCGGCGATGCCAGCTGCCGTATTTGCCACAAGATTGCCGTAAAGATTGGGAGTGACCTGCAAACACATTGTTCATGTCATTATTTTGGGGCGGGAACGAGAAGCGGAGAGAGTTACCAGTTACCATAACGTCGAATCGCTCCGGCTTGGAGACCAGTTGCATGCAGCAATTGTCGACGATGATCTCGTTGTACTTGATGCTGGGATATTTGGTTGCAACCTGGCGGCAAGATTCTAAGAAGAGGCCATCGGCAAGTTTCATGATGTTGGCTTTGTGGACGGCCGTCACTGTCTTTCTGTTATTCAGGTACGCATACTCAAATGCATATTTTGCGATTCGTTCGGAGCAGAATTTGGTCATCACCTGAAGTCAAGTTGCTGGAATAAATTATTAAACTGAAAATGAAATAATGGTGAACAAGACTATTGACTAGTGAGAAATGAACCTTGAGGCTCTCAACGACGCCCGGGACGACCTCGTGCTCGAGGCCGGAGTACTCGCCCTCGGTGTTCTCTCGGATGACAACGATGTCGACGTTGTGGTGGCGGGTGGGCAAGCCGGGGAGGTTGAAGCAGTTGACGAGGGAGGCGTAGAGATCAAGCTCCTTCCTGAGCTGGACGTTGAGGGAGCTGACTCCGCCTCCCACGGGGGTCTTGAGTCCGCCCTTGAGGCACACCTTGTTCTTCCTGATCGACTCCAACACCTCCTCCGGCACGCGCTTCATGTCCCCGTGCACCTCGTACCTCTCGAAGTACACGGGCGCGTGCATCGCCTCCATCACCTGCTCCACCGCCCTCGTCACAAGAGGCCCTATTCCGTCCCCCGGTATCAGCGTCACTCCTCTCGGCGCTCCGTCCCCTGGCCGCGGCATGTACGTCACGCTCCGCCCGCTTCCAATGGCGTGCTTTACCATCCCCTTCAGCGTCATGGAACCCGCTGCTATGCTTCTTCCACCCATGCCTGCCTCCTATTCTGATCCGATCCGATCCGATCGAATCTGTGTATTTTTCAGTTCAGACTGACTTCACAGGACGAGAGGAAGACCCGAATTTCCATGCCGCGAGGTATTCACGATAAAGACAACACAGGCCAACCCCTTTAACAATTTGCACTGATGCCCCTCATCTTTTCACTATTCATTATTTACACAAGTTGGGAAGGAAATACCATAATCAATGGGTAAAGATCACAACTATGTGAGAACTGAGAACTCATGACTCATGAGTGAGATGAAAGTAGAAACACACTACAGTAATAATGCTAACATTATCTAGCATCGCGACAAGTACGAAATGGTTACAAGCAAAAACAAGTGCAGCCTTATTCCGTTAAATTTAAAGAAAAATATTATTTACACAATAATATCAATTATTAAAATTA
>NC_029791.2:216353-263124 GCF_000816755.2 Arachis ipaensis | reverse complement strand
GGTCAGATCTAGAAAACCACTAATCGAACTCTTCGATTTAAGTTTTTTAAATTTTATTTTTTTTTCACAAAATCTACTTATAATTTTAGGTTTGGATTTTCTGAATTTTTTTTTTACAAAACTTACCTACCAATTTGTTTTCTCTTTAAAATAAAAAAAATTACCCAGTACAAATTGAAGACTCAATTTTATTTTTCCCAAAATTAAATTCATTTTGTTACAAATTGGACATTCGATCTTTTCATGCTAGCCAAATCTAAGCTTTAGATTTACAATTTAGAATTTAAAAAAAAAAATCTCTATATTAATAAGAAACACACTATTAATCTATAGTTGAGCACAACTCATTCTCTATTACTAAAAAAATAGCCTGATTTTATACCTAAATTTTATATTTTTTTACCATTAAAAATAATTTACTTCAATTAAGAACTTATAAATGCCAAAAGGATAAATAAAAAACTAAAAAGTAAAAAATAAATAGTTGACAGGTTTGGTTGAACAGACAAGCCTAATTAGCTAACCATATTCAGTAAGATCTGATCAGATTGAGTAAAATTTAACCGGACTTAATTTTTTTGGAGAAAATTTGTGTATTTACGACGAATAAATGGATTAATCTAGTTTGATGGCACGAGTAGTGGTTAAGTTGTTAGTTAGAATGATTCTTATTTCGATATAAAAGAAAAGAATTAGGGTGGTTTAGGGTAATCAAAGAATGGTAGGTGTAAATTTGACAAAGAACAGTTACTGGGTTTTGAGGCATGGCAAAAGCATTCCCAACGAACAGGGTCTCATTGTTTCCTCCATGGTTTGATCCCATTCATTCATTCATTCTTTATACCATATATGTTGACTTGTCCTGTTTTACTCATTGATTCTTCTCATCGCAGGAAAACGGTACGCGCCCTGAATTCCAATTGGCTACCGAGGGAATTGAACAAGCACACGTAGCTGCAAAACTTTTCCAACAGGTTGGTAGGTCTACAGTAGTATCCTGCCATTCAATTTCATTTTTATCATTGCTTTATTATTTGATCCGATTCTATTTCGAAAATTCCACACTACCCCATATGCATCAAGTTACAACTATTCTAAGTCTAATTCATGTGGACAGGAGCTGGAAGCAAATAATATACCACTTGCCAATGTACGCATTTGCTATTCTCCATTTTCAAGAACAAAACACACGGCTCAAGTTGTTGCAGCTGCGCTCAATCTTCCTTTTGAAGGCCCACAGTGCAAGGTTAGTCACTCAGGTCCAATTTTTTATTCTCTTTCACCTACATCTGTTTTGATTTATCAGTTGACACTTGAAGTCCATTTTGAAGTCCATTTTAATGTGCAGATGGTGGAAGATCTCCGTGAGCGCTATTTTGGTCCTTCATTTGAACTTCTTTCACATGATAAGGTAAGTGAGATGTTTAACGGAACTTTTATATGCTCTGCTGAACACTCCGTACCACCATAGTAAAATTGCCAATTGAAGAAAATTTGTTCTATACTCTGCATCATGTTTCATCATTAGTATATACATATAGATGAAATATTCAGAACATGTCACGCAGCACCACCGTTTAGATATTCTGGTGCGCCAAAGCAACTCATTGATTACTGTTTCCATCATCAACAGTATGCAGAGATTTGGAAAATGGATGAAAAGGATCCACTTGTTGGGCAAGAAGGAGGAGAAAGTGTCAAGGATGTTGCCTGTAGACTTACAAGAGCGGTGACAATTATGGAATCAGAATATGAAGGGTAATGATTCTTATCTTAATCTTCATTAGGAAGTCTTACACTATTCATGAAATTTGTAGCGCATATAATATAAGTTCAACAACAAATCTATTGGATCCCTGAGCATATTCCCTAGTTGCTGCCAAAAGACTTAAGACACACTTTGAAATGCCAATACACTGTCCTAATTGTGATCTAAATGGACAGTTACAAACTAATACTTTGCTTCTCGAGAATTGTATATAGATGTGTTGTCCTCCTCCGTATTCTATCAGCTTTTACGTTTTCTTGCCATATCCTGCAGTTGTGCCATTTTGGTTGTGAGCCACGGGGATCCCCTGCAAATCTTGCAGACAATTCTGCTTGAATCTATACAACAACAGGAACACCCTAACAAGGACTTAGCATCAATTCTAAGTGCAGTTCAAGTAGCATCAATCTTATCCCAGCACCGTAAATATGCTCTGGTAACCGGAGAGCTCAGGCGAGTCGTTTGATAGGTTTGAAGTATAGGAGGAAGACATTACACTATTTTGGCTCAGGCTCAATTTAATCCCCCTATTGTTGCTAAAAGTTAAAAAACACTTATCTCCAAAGTCTAGACTAGTTAGTGATAGTAGACCTTGCAGAAAATAATGGGTTCGATTTTATTTACTTAGTTTTTAATATATGCATTACTTTTGTATTTTTTTTTATACATTTATTTTTAGTATTTAAAGCGGTGACTGGTGAGTAAATAGTCAAATTCGTCTTTAAAAGATTATTCATTGTTCAAATTGGTTTTCCAAAGATGTTTTAACCAAATTCGTTTTTCAAAAATTTTAAGTTAGTCACATTAATTCTTGTTATTTTTATTGCTTATGGTTTCAAAATTTGCTAATGCGGCATATTAAATGATATCATATTGATCACAAGACACACTTAGCAATTCTAATTGTTGCCAAGTTGATAAATTTATCCAATTAAATCAAATCAGTCCCAAATTAGAGAGATTTTGAGGAATTGAAATCTTTTAATTTTGTGTTAATTTCATCTAATTTTATAAATTTGTCATGCTAGCCATTAATTAGGATTGAAAGACTAATGTGATTAATTTAAAATTTTTGAAATACAAATTTGATTAAAAATTTTGTTTGAAAATTAATTTAAAGAACAAATATCTTTTATTCTTAAAGTGATTGATAAAAAAATAAAAGATAAAACATACAGATTTATATTATTAAATCATCGTTATAATATATTATTATTCGCCTTAATTTTGTGCGTAAGTCATGAATGACTATTATTCTAGTACAAATCACTTTTAATGCTAGCTAAAATACAATTTTTCTTATGAAATTAAAAAAATATTTATTATATAAGATTATATGATTTATCAATATAAAGTTATAAATTGATAAAGGATAAAAAGTAGAAAAATAACTATTAATAAATACATTTGATAAATTAAAAAATAATATCCAACCAAAAGTTAACTGCTAAAGCATCGAGAAAGTTTAGACAATAAATTTTTTGCCACCTCTTCTATGTGGTATGAAAAAAAAATTAAAATAAATCAAATTATGATATGATTTTTGTCAAGAAGCCAATAAAGAATAGACAAACCTGACAAAATGAAACATGTTACGGGGCAGTCCAACTTTTATATGCTCTGCTGATCACCCTGTACCACCATAGTAAAATTGCCAATTGAATAAAAAAAATATTGTTGATAATCAAAGTATCCGAAAATGGCATTTTAAGTGAGTATTTCATTTTTCTTTTTCTTTCTCCTTAGTCTATACCAACTACTTCTAAGCAACGCCCTATTTGTAGAACAATATCCATGTCCCCGCATATATATCACACCCATCCAATATGCATGTGCCTCTTAACCTTTATTCCATCCATTATTATATTGTTGGAATCATTATTTTCCTCTTTCTAAATATTTGCTACTTCAACTTTTTTTAATTATTAATATACCATAATTTTAATATTTTACATACAATGAAAGAAATATACTATTTATGTGTGACAGGATATACTACTAGTTAAATATAATAGGAATGAGGTGGCAAAAAATTAATTATATTCCCTAACTTTTTCTCTTTGTGTTTCGATGGGTTAATATATAGTCATTCATATATGAACAAGTAAAGACTATATATGAATTCTTCAATATATGTATCATGAATTATATAGATGATGTGATTTTATTTTTTATTTATCTTAGATGTGAATCAATATTTATCTTAGATGTGAATCAATCCTCTGTATATATATATATAGGGCAAGTTACTTAAATAAATAGAATAGAGAAAATATTTACCCAAATGTGCAAAACTGGTTCTTGTTACCTGCATGTGCAAAAAGCTATTTTTATGTAATCCGTGGCAACCCACCACGGTTTCAAAACGTGCATAAACCGTGGCAGGTCCCAGTGGATTATGGCCAAAAGATATTGAGTGTAAACCGTGGTAGGTCACCACGGTTTACTAAGGAGAGATGGCATGCATAAACCGTGGAGAGTCACCACTAAGTAACTTGCCCTATATATATATATATATATATATATATATATATATATATATATATATATATATATATATATATATATATATATATATATATATATATATATATATATATAAGAGGAAAGAAAATAAAGAAAATAAAATTTTCTACTCATTTTCCTTCCACCACTTTTCTTTCTTTTTATTTTCCTTTAAACTAAACATAGTGTAAATGCACATGTTAACTTTGGTGGCAACTGGCAAGTGTTAACTGGTCAACAACAACAACAGACAACTTGAATTTTGCTTAAACAAACATGTGTTTGAATCTCATCTTATAAATACAGTAATTCATTAGTCAATAGTAAATTTTTAATGAAGTTCTAATTTGTGAAGAATTAGTCATTAACTTGTGGAATTGGAGATTAAATGGATCACCAAAATTAATTCTGTTATTAGCACTAAATTCCGATAAATTAACTCTTGTTATTATTTTTTTAGTTTTTGGTCCTAAATTACTATGGGTTCTTATATTTCACTCCATGGTTAGGCCCACGTTTCAAACCCGGTTAATTAGTTGAATGGATTTTCCTTAAGGAGTTGGGCTTCCAACATAAATTTCAGTCCAAATCATTCAACCTAACAAAATTAAGCACAAATTTGCGAAGTACATAAAAAAAACACACACAAATTTGTATGCAACTCAGGTTTAGTTGAGCTGATACATTAGCATGCTTCTTAATATGTTGCATTTCTTAATATGTGCGAACCTTAGTAATGGCAAGTGGTGGATAAGAACCCTTAAAAATTATGGGTGTGTGAGTGGATAGTTTGTAATGTAATAATGCCTAGGATTGGAGAAAGTCCAATCCATCTAAACAAAAAAAAAAAGAGCACAAATTTGTATTATGTCACTTTCTAAAATTCAGAAAATGAAAGAGAAATAACATACAAAAAACATTACCATATCAACCAATACTATATACATTATTATACAATGAGTGCTACTGTTTTCAATACTAAGAACTAACATAAACTTCCATGTATTAGAGTAAAGAGAGCAATCTGCACATCATTGTTTTCAATCCATGAAAGGATAAGTTAGAAGTTTAGAACCATATTTGACTTGAATGTGTATAGGAACAATTATATTTATACCTAAGAAAGGAGTCTAATAATGCAGGACCTATGTACCTGAGTTAACCAAAACTACCACTCCTACTCCTACTGTCAGAACAAGATTGTGAGAATGGGAGCTTTCTTTTGCGTGATTCAGTAGTTTTTGCTTGCGTTACTCGTGAAATAGGGATATCATCATCATCATGTTCGCTGTCACTGATCTCAATGATATTTTGCAATTTGGATCCTCCCTCAGCTGCATCAAAGATATGGAAATTGAAGAATTCTAGATTGGATAACCGAATGAAATATATATCTATAGTTATTGCAACATTTTTTAGGTAAAGTCAATCTCAAGCATTTCATGTAATTGAAATTCTATGGTATAAGAATAATGCATTCAACAAGTTTGGATAACATATACAATAGGAAACTCTGTGATCTTGCTTGTATAAATTGATCAATTTACTTATCTACTCAACAATGGTAAAGAAAATTTCAACAATAGTATTTTAGAATTTTCTAATACCCACAAATCTCATGTAATTAAGATTTTCCTAATCAAGACAAGAAGTGAACATCAAAGAGAGTAAATTGGAACAATATTCTATTTACATAGCACAAATAATCAACCTTATCCTATTCACATATTTTTGTTTGGTAAGCTTGGTAGTTATGAACTTAATACTTGTGGAAGCAACAGCCTGATAAACTTCAATAAGCACTATGAGTCTATGACAATTTGATTTCAAAGTAAATTGAATTCTGTATTGAATTTATGTTGTCAATTTGTGTCATATAGTAAAATGTAAAATCACTAGAAGAAATTTCCCCATTCTTTCAAAAGTTATTTAAAATATATATAAAAGGGAACATGTTCTGTTAATGCAGCTTCCAAAATACTAGTTCAATGTGTTGAGACTAATATATTGCTCTTAAGACTCAATCAAACATAATCATGACCTACACACCTGAAAACCTGACAAAATTATATAATTAATGCAAAGATCACTATAAAGTAATATTTTCAGAGTACTACCAATAAAAAAATGGACATTACTAATTGATTTAGTCATAAGAGAATTTGAAGTAGAATTTCAATACCAGCTGCAGCACCATAAGATTGATGAAAATCTGTGTGTTGCAAAGGTAGAGAACCATCATTAACTTCATCATTGAACTCCTTCACTTCTTCTTTGACTTTAGAAGGAAAACCAGGATCATCAACTTCATTAATATCATGCTCTCCATCAAAAGAAGCATTACTCATCAAAAGCTTTGTACTTTCCTCCAATTTCACAACCCTATCAAGCAATTCCAAAAACTTAAAATCAGCCTTCAATTTCTCGTCCACCAACTTCCCATTCTTATCATTCAACTCAGTAATGGTATCCAAATTATTCTTTTTTTTCAGCCTCTAACTGGGCCACTTTCTTCCTTAATTCATCAACAGCATTGCCATTAACCTCACATTTCTTCTTCAACTCCAACAACTTAAGATTCTCGCACTCTAACTCTTTGTTCTTCTTCCTCAAATTCTCAATGGTTGCCTTGTCCAACCCACTTTCCTTCACTCCTTTAAATAACGTCTCATAAAGCCCCTGTACCTTCTCACACTGTTGCTCTTTCTTCTTCAATTTATCCTCAGCATCAATCCTTGCTAGACTCTGAAGCTGAAACTTCTCTTCAAGTTGACCAGCCTTGGTTTTAAGTTTTCCCTCTCTTTCTACCAAAACCTCTTCAACTCTGTCATAATCCTCTTTTTGCCACTTAACTCGAAGAATTTGAATGAGCTCAGGAATGCTCATCGTCTCCAAGCTTTTGTTACTGGTTGATGAGAGAATGGGGGGGTGACCCAGGTTCGGTTTTTGGTTGAACTGACATAACAAGGGCGAAAAGTTCGAACTTCGGAGAAAAAGGGAAGTGGGATTCGAAAAAGTTATTGGCTTTTCGGTGTCTGAAGCTGAAAAAATTGGAGCAACGTCACTGTGAACGAGGAACAGAGGAAGATGAAGAGAAGAAGCATGCTTTTCTTCTTTTGTAAGAGTGAATACTGAAATTGTTACCGGTCTGCACTTTGAAACTTGGAAGGGCAGTGTATGAAAATTGACGTTTGATTGTTTGGGAACTCAGAAGACATTTCTGTAATTAAATGCAAGGAGGGTAGAGTTGGAACTATAATGCAAAATGAAGTAGTATAAGAAAATTGAGAAAAATTCTTATATACACTCTAGATAGTAGATGTCAAAGAAATTTCTTTTCTTTAGGTTAATTTATTATCATAAAATAATTAAAGAAAAAGAGATAAAAAAAAAATGAATGAATTGTTGTTAAACAATAGATACTAGATAATAGAATCTCTCAAAAATTGAATGAATTTCTATTGTTTAGAATTTAGATTGAAAAAAAAAGGGATGGTCAATGATAATACTAAAAAAATTTATACTCTCTGTGAACGTATAGTACTTTTTTCCTTTAAATATGTTCAATATTTATAACTAACTAAAGATTAGATTAAGCTCCTAACTTAATACATAATTACAGAAACAGATTCACTATAATAAAATGAAATGAAATATGAATATATATTCTAGTAAAATTTACATTCAAAACTTTAATTCTACTTAATCAATTTTAAATACTCAACATTCTAAACAACATTATTTTTCGGGCAATTTACGTTAGTAAATTGTTTGATCCCCAATATTACGCAAATATATTGTTTCCAAATTCAATACGCAAATGTATTGTTTCACTATTTTAAGAAATTACATTTTTATCCTCTCAAGTGAAAAAAAAATTGAAATGATCCAATTCTATGTTAAATCTATCAATAGGATTGATTAGTTCATTCGAGGAGATCCTGTGTTAACTCTTCCAAATTTATATAAGTTGCTAAAGCTAAGGAATGAGTGATGAATATTGCTTGTATTTAAATGTATGACCTAGCTCCCTCATAAAATATAGGTCTAGCCCAAAATATTTGTCTAATTAGTATAGTTAAAGACTTCTAAACTAGGCTTTTTTTACTTAATTTGCTTATTGTTATTCATTTATATGCTTTTTCTTATTCCATAAAATAAGACAAAGATCCGGTCTGCCGGTGCCCGACCCGACGCAGTTAGTGCCCGCTTCTAAGGATGGAACTCATGTTATTCAACGCTCTTTGATTGTGGTTGCCAATATCGCCGGGATCTCCATTGCGGGCTGAAGGAGTTGATGCATGAATCTGAAGACTGCAGCGTTCGTACATCATCGATCTGCATATGCCCGTAGTCAGCATGGGATCTCCACTTCTGCCACCCATCGCCGACCGCCGCTGTTGACGCCCCTGGTAGTGGATCCGTCATGAGGAAGTTCCTTCTTCGATCATGTTTACCTCGCCGCTGATCCTCTGTCTCGCACTCGATTGTGCAGCTCTGGATCCGTCAACGATCCCTCTGTATACTCCTCTCCCTGAATCGAGTTTGTGGTTGCTGTTCTCTGAGGCTGGCTGGAGCACCGCGGTGGATCTTTGCTGCATCCTCACTTCAGCTTGTTGGTTATCCTGAATCTTCGTTTCCTCCCTCTCATGTAACCCATTTTCTAATTGGTACCCTTGATGGTTAGTAGGACCTGAGACCCCTTTTAATTGTTTATGAATCTGCTGATTGTGCTGATGAGTTGCGAATCCAGCTTCTGTTCTGATTGTGTTCCTGATTTGATTAGGAGGATCAAATATCCACTGCCTCCTGATTTCATTTCCTGCTGCCATTGCTGCCAGTTGGTGAGCTACATTATTGCCTTCCCTTGGAGTCCAGGTAGCTCCCACGTCCGGAGCCTCGTCCAGCAGCTGGAAAATGTCTCTGATGATAGCATCCGCTTCTGCTATCGGCATTCTAGCCTTGATGGCTTGAACCAAAGGTAAACAGTCAGTTTCAATTAAGCAGTTGTCCATTTGTAAATTCCTAATCAGAATAAGTGCCTCTCTATATGCCTGAGCCTCTGCTGCTATTGCTGAATTTATGATGAACCTTGATGTTGTTCCAGTAATGATCTTTCCCTGCCAATCTCTGACGACGACTGCTGCAGCTGCGATGCCAGATTCCCTATGGAAAGTCGTGTCAGTATTCGCCTTCAGCCTGTTTTGTGGCGGGGGCCTCCAGGTAATCCTCTTACTTTCACTACTCCTATCTGCTCTTGATGTGTTGTCTGTGCTGCGACTCCTTGTTGTATTGTGATAATTAGTTGCTAGCTGTTCTGCGTTGATAATTGCCTGTTTTGGATTGTTTCTTATTTGCTGGTAAATGTGCTGATTCCTTGCTTTCCATATGCACCAACAAACACTTCCCAGTTTACACAATATTCTGTCCTGTTCCTTCCCTGTCCCGCTCTTTATCTTCCGAACTGTATCCATCATCCATTTCTCGAAAGATGAAACATTATTGGCTGTAGGCGCAATTTGAAGGCTAGAACCGAACCAAACTGCCCTAGTCCACGGACACAATAGTAATGCATGTTCAACTGTTTCGTTCTCAGCCTGACATATGCTGCATGATGGTTTAACTACGCATCTACGCTGATACAAATTAACGTTCACTGGCAATATATTATGAGCTGCTTTCCAAAAGAACATCTTTACCTTTTGTGGCACTGGTAATCCCCAAATAGTTTCCCACACCTCCCTAAAATTCTGACTTGTTGAGGCTTTGCTTTGTTTTATCTCCTCCTTTGTATCTTTCTCCACCTTCGTAGAATAGTATCCAGATTTCACTGAATATTGTCCATCCAATCTATCCGGCCATATAAAATGATCTTTCTTGTTAATCAAACTTATGGGTGTTCTTTTAATTAAATCAGCTATGTTCTCCGGAAATAACTCCTGAATTCTGTTCGCGTCCCAACCCTCACCCTCTTTTATCAACTCGCTAACCCTTCTGGGTTGCCCTTCGCCATGTCTCCCCAGCTTGTCCATTCCCATCACCCAATTGTCTTTCCAAATGTCAATCTCTATTCCACTCCCTACGCTCCATCTACCTCTCCTTCTAAGGAAGTCTCTCCCTTCCAACAAGCTCTTCCATATCCATGACGCGTTCCTTCCTTCTTCGGCGTCCCACAGGCTACAATTTGATAATAAATGGCCTTTAGTGTCTTAGCCCAGATTGCGTCCTCCTCCTTTAGTAATCTCCATGCTTGTTTCGCCAAGTGCGCGATGTTTTGGCATTCTACATCCTTAAACCCCAATCCTCCATTTAATTTGCACTTTGTCAAATTTGACCACCCTTTCTAATGAATGGACCTTTCCTTTCTATTATTTGTCCACCAGAACCTCGCAATTGCTGCTTCAATACTTTTGCAAAAAGATTTGGGAAATTTGATGACATTCATAGCGTAGGTTGGAATCGCTTGTATTACCGCCTTTATCAAAACCTCCTTTCCTGCTTGATTTAATAGTTTCTCTTTCCATCCTTGCATCTTATCTAGTATCTTCTCCTTTATCCATTCTAAGGCCTTATTTTTGGACCTGCCCCATCTCGCTGGTAACCCTAGGTATCTCCCAGGATCCTCCCACGATGCCATTCCGGTGATCTCCTCTATATTAACCCTCCTTTGAATAGATACTTGATTACCAAATATCAACCCAGACTTCTCAGTGTTGATTCTCTGGCCTGATGCTTTGGTATATTTATTTAGAATCTGAATGAGTTGATAAATCTCTTCTTCCTGCGCACCTGCAAAAATTATACAGTTGTTCCGAGGGTTACCTGAAACTGGAGGTCAATCTCGGATGAGATCTTTGGTACTGGTCGGAGATGATGTGTCCGGATGGCTGGTGGCGGCCGGAGCTGTTGTGTTCGACTTGTTGGACCTGCTGCACTGCTGATCCTTGGCCACCGGAGGGTGGGGGTACCTGTAAGAGACTCCGATGCTTAAGTTAGCACGGGTATTAAGCAGGTTTTTATGTAGAATCAGAGTATGAGTTATACCTGGGTGCTCCAGTGTATTTATAGTAGTGTGGGTTGACCTTTCTGATAAGATAAGTTAGTTATCTTATCTTATCTTATCTTATTTCGAGTGAAGTCAGCTTATCTTCAAGGGAACTGCCTTTATCTCTATAGGCTTGGATTGCCTTTGGGATCTGGGCCGTGTTCCTCTATTTGGGCCCTTTACTGGGCTTTCCTGTTGATTTGGCCGAGTTCTTCGTAAAGAAGTCGGTCCGTTTGACCTGAACAGGTCGGTCGCTTTGCTACTGAACATCCCGGTTCGGATAGCTCGACCCAGGGTATGAACAGTACCCCTGCTTGAGCTCGGTCTTCTTTTTGAGGTCGAGTTCTTGACTTCGGTCCTTCTTTAGTGAAGCCAAACTCAAGCATTTTTTCGATTCCTTTGCAGAAGCTTTTTGAATGTAGAACGTTTTTCTCTAGAAGCGCGCGCTTTTGTATTAGCGCTTTGTCCTGGGGAACGTGCGAGGGTTTAATACCCTATTTAATTAGCATTAATTGCTCCGTTTTTCCTTTGGCTCTTTATTTTGATTTTTGAAAACTTAGAGACGGTTTCTCTTCTTTGCTCTTTCGTAAATTCTTCACCATTTTCCTCCGTTTTTCTCGTTCTCTGTTTTTCGCCTACGTTTCTTCTTTTCCTGCGTTGCGGCGTCACTTGGCGATTCTCGGGACAACTTACATCTCCTTCTTTCCTTTGAAGCTTTTCTTTTCTCCAGGTGAGTTCCATTCGTATTTTCTTTCTCTTTCGCTGCTTTGGCTTTTTGTGATTTAAGTTGCGGTTTTGCTTTGAGGGAAGTTTGGATCTTTCTGCTTCTACTGTGCCTGGTTACAGTCGTAATGCGTGCTTTGAATCTTTTTTGCCTTTCCTATTGCTTTAATGTGCTTAGGGCTTCTGCATGTTATCTCTCGTTTTGTGCTTTTGATGATAATGCGTTTGATTCTGGAAAAAAGGCTGGTGTCTTTGATGATTTCTGTTTGGTATGCTCGGTGTTGGTGCTTGCTTTTTGCTTGATTTCGAAAAAAGTTTGCGCCTTTCCGCTTGGCCATTTTTGCTAAACTGTAGAAAACTGTATGAGGGTGAATCTTTTTGCATTTTCGCTTTCTTTTGTTTTCTTTCTGGATTTTATTTTGATGAGTGCTGGGATGTAGGCCGTAGAAATAACTTGAAAACCTCGCTTGTTTACTGCCTCCAAGGGATGCCTCAAGATCTTTTGTCTTGAGTCTTGGGGTTTTCCCTTTTTGTTTATCCGCCCGTCGAGATGTTTTGCCCTCTGTCCGAGATGTTTTCGAGTAATCCATTCTTCTTTTTCTTTTTGTAGGATTTAGTTGACCTCATGTCTTCTCGCAATAACATTGTAGAGATGTCTTTCAGAGTTCCCGAGCAGATGTCCGATTGGCTGGACTCCCTCGTTTTGTTGTGTGTTTCTATTGTGGATGCTGAATTTTGTGCAGAGCTGAGGAAGCGCCATAGGATTTGTGGTAACAGTGCCCGCGAGGGGGATTATGAACTTGTTGCTCCTGATTCCGATGAGAGAGTTTGTTTTCCAACTTCTGTCGAGGGGGAGCGTCCCTCCTTCTATGCTTATGAATACTTCTTCAGCCAGTTAAACGTTACTTTCCCCTTTACTGCTTTTGAAACTGACTTGTTGTGGTCCTGTAACATTGCTCCGTCCCAGCTTCATCCGAATTCCTGGGGTTTTATCAAAATATTTCAACTTCTTTGCCAAGAGTTGGACATGACACCTTCTGAAACTCTTTTCCTTTATCTTTTTGTCTCGGCCAAACCCAGAGGTTCCTCCAAAAAGAAAGCTTCCTGGGTTTCTTTCAGGTCGGCCCAGGGGCACAAAGTTTTTGCCATGTATGATGAGTCGTTTAAAGATTTTAAGAACTATTTCTTCCGAGTCCATGCCATTGAGGGGGTTCACCCCTTTTTTCTTGATGAAAATGATGAACCTACTTTTCCTCTGGAGTGGCAAAAGAATGTAAGGGTGCCACGTTACACATGGGAAATGCTTAGTGAGGTTGAGCGGGCCTTTGTAGTTGTTCTTGAAGATTTGTGGGGAAGCCACCCCATCTGGACACGAAGAGATTTTTGAGTGATCCATCTTTGGTTCGGGCTGCTTTGGGTACTGTCTGATTTGTTTTTATACTTGCTCCCGAGCTTTGTTTTTTCCTGTGTTGTAACTTGTCTTTGACTTTTGTGTTTTTCAGAGATGTCGAAGAATAATGATTCTATGAGGGCCTATAAGAAGGCGAAGAAGGCGCCCGCTGCTTTAAACATCTCGGCCAAGGCGGCCGGAGAGGGATCTTCTCAGCCTCCAGTTAAACCTCCTATACCGAGTTCTCCCGGGCCGAGGAAAGCAATTCCTACTCCTCGGGTCCGTCTGGTTGATCCTTCACAATCTTCTGTTGCGGCTTCTGGTGCCCCTCCTAGTAAAAAGCAAAAAACAATTGAGCCTTTCAACCTCGATGCTCCTGACTTTGATGCGGTTGAGTTTGTAGACCAACAAATCGGCCCTTATGGTGCTCTTTCAATGGACGACGTGTCGCTTCTCCATCATTTTGATTATATTACCCGGAGTGATATCAAGTTGGCACACATGGGAGTGGCCCTGTATCGAACTGCTCAAAGTCTTCCTCTCCATGCTACTAAGGCTTTTATGGAGGAGGCCAAACAGGAGTTCGATCGGATGAAGGGCTTGAAGGAGGAGCTGGAAGTGAAGGTGGCCAAGTTGGAGAAGGACTTGGAGAATGAGAAGTCTAGCTCCACTTCTCTGGCTGCTTCTTTGAGGCTGGCCGAGGACACGGCTATGAGACATAAGGACAGCTATGTGACGTCTTACCGGGAGGTGTTGCGTCTGAGAGGAGAGTTGGAGAATGCCCGGGCTAATTATTCCGAACTCCAAGGTCATCTTGTTGGCAGTGTAACTGCTGCCTATGAGAACTTGAAGGAACAAGTTCGGGTTATTGCTCCCGAGGCCGACCTGACCCTATTTATCTTGGAGAACGTTGTCAGGGATGGCAAGGTTGTCCCTGACGACGAGGATGAGGATGATGTCGATCCTCCTCCTGTAGCCTCTACCAAGGTGTTGACTTCTGCTGTCCCTGCCGAGGTTGGTCCTCCCGCTTCTGACCCCGACTGCCAGATCTTGAACCAGGATGACGGTACTGTAGATGCCGTTCCTCTCCAAACTCGGCCTCCGTCTCCTCAGCCCGATGCTGCTAAGAAATCTTCTGACTCTTAGGTTTAACTTTATTTTGGATATATAGTTGGCCCGGCTTGTGGGCCTTTTTAAACTCTTTATGTTTTGTTAATTGCTGACACTCTTCCGTTGCTTGCCTAGCAACTTTTGTTTTTTATGAAAAACAAATGGTAGCATGCTTTAGCTTTTTTGAGATAGGTTTTGGTGGCCTCCGAGGATTTTATAACTTTGTGGATGTGACTAGGTAGGTCTAACTTGAATTTTGGTTCGTTCTTGCTCCGGCTTGTATTTCTGACGATTTGTAACCGATTTCTTCAAGTTAGTCCTCCGAGTTGTTTTCGCAGTCCTTTTTCTAAGCTATTTTTGTAATCTCTTTCCTGGATTTTGTCGGGTATCTTCCCGGGATTACTTTTCATAAATTTTTTAGTAGTAGGAGTCCGATCTTATTATCTCGGTCTCCTTTAATTTATTTTTGTAATCCTCTTTCTTGGATCTTTGTCAGGTCTCTTTCAGGGATTGCTTTGATGACTTTCCAGTTGTAGGAGTCCGACTTGGTTATATCGGTCTCCTTTAGGTTATTTGTAGTCCTCTTTCTTGGATCTTTGTCAGGTCTCTTTCAGGGACTACTTGGATGACTTTCCATTTGGATTACTTTTATAACTTTTCATTTTGGGCTGACTTTGTCATGTCGAGCCCTTCTAAGTTAAAGTAATCCTCTTTAATAGGGTTGGCCAGACCTCTTTCCAGGGTTTACTTATAACTTGGGTTGACTTGGTCCGACTTCTCAACGTCGGCCAGTTTTTAAGTTATTATTTTAGCAATCCGTAAGACCTCGTCAGGTTCTTTTTTTGGATCACTTTCGATAACTTCTTACATTATTCTGTGTTCATCTTTGCCGATTTGTAGAAAGTGGTTGTCATCTCTAGATCGTCCTTTGGGTGAATCGCGTTTTCACCTTTATCGGACGGTTGTCTTTATCGTGATCGTGTAGTGAAATTGTTTTTCACTTTCTACCGATCTGTTGCTTTATAATCGGACGATGAATGCTTCAGATTAATGCGTCTTGGAATCTTTGTAGAATGTCTAAAATATATTTTATTTAAAGGAAAAATGCAAATATATACATATGGGATTGTCTGAGTCTCAACTTGGTGCCTCATTAAAAAACCTTTTCAGGAAAAAGAGTGCATCCAATGATGAGATCTTTTATCTCTTCTAACTGTAGTACCTTCTTAGGTTGCAGGCGTGCCATGACCTGGGAAGCTCTCGCCCATCAAGTTCAGACAGTCTGTAGTAGCCCTTTCCAAGTACTTCTACAACTCGGTAGGGTCCTTTCCAGTTTGCTGCCAGCTTTCCTTCTCCTGGTCGAGTTGTTCCGATATCATTCTGGATTAGGATGAGATCATTCTCTGCAAAACTTCTCGGTACTACCTTTTGATTATATCTGGAAGCCATTCGGCGTTTTAGAGCTTCTTCCCTGATCCGAGCTCTTTCCTGGATTTCGGGTAACAAGTCGAGCTCTTCTCTCTGGAGCTGGAAGTTTGCTTGCTCATTGTAGTAAATTACTATAGGCGACCCTTCCTCAATCTCTACTAGAATCATTGCCTCTATTCCGTATGCTAATCGGAAGGGAGATTCCTTCGTGGTGGAATGTGGTGTCGTTCGATATGCCCATAGGACCTGTGGAAGCTCTTCTGCCCAGGCTCCCTTTGCATTTTGTAGTCTCCGTTTTAGCCCGGCCAATATGACTTTATTAGCAGCTTCGGCCTGTCCGTTGGCTTGCGGATGTTCAACGGAGGTGTACTGGTGCTTTATATTCAAGTCGGCTACTAGTTTTCTGAAGCCTGCATCTGTGAATTGGGTGCCATTGTCGGTGGTTATTAAATATGAAACCCCGAACCTTGTGACAATGTTTTGATATAAGAATTTTCGGCTTCTTTGAGCAGTGGCATTGGCTAGGAGCTCTGCCTCGATCCACTTTGTGAAGTAATCTACTCCCACTATGAGAAATTTGACTTGTCCTGATCCCTGTGGGAAGGGGCCGAGAAGATCGAGTCCCCATTTTGCAAACGGCCAAGGCGAAGTTACGCTGATGAGCTCTTCTGGCGGGGCAATGTGAAAGTTGGCATGTTGTTGACATGGTGGACATGTCTTTACAAATTCTGTGGCTTCTTTCTATAGAGTTGGCCAATAAAATCCTGCCCGGAGTACTTTTTTGGCGAGAGCTCGTGCTCCGAGATGATTGCCACAAATGCCGTCGTGTATTTCTTCTAGCACTTCCCTTGTGTTGGAGGCCGGCACGCATTTTAGTAAAGGTATTGAGATTCCTCTTTTGTACAGGATGTTGTTTATGATGGTGTAGTACTGTGCCTCCCTTTTTAACTTCTTTGCCTCCTTTTCTTCTGCGGGGAGTGTTCCTTCTTTGAGGTATTTGATTATGGGGGTCATCCATCCTTGGTCCTGACTTGTTATGGCTAGGGCTTTTTCCTCTTCTGAGATTGACGGGTTTTGTAATATTTTCTGGATGAGACTTCTATTGTTGCCCCCTGGTTTGGTGCTGGCTAGTTTTGAGAGTGCATCAGCTCGGGCATTTTGCTCGCGGGGTATGTGGCAGATCTTATATTCCCTGATTTGTCCGAGTAGTTCCTTGGTTTTATCCAGATATTTTTTCATGGTGGGGTCTTTGGCTTGGTAATTCCCTGTTATTTGTGATGTGACTACTTATGAATCGCTGTAAATGTTGAGTTTTTGAGCTCCGACCTCTTTAGCCAGCTTCAAACCAGCTAATAATGCTTCATATTCTGCTTGGTTATTGGAGGCCGAGAACCCGAACTTGAGAGAGAGCTCAACTTGGGTTCCTTGGTTGCTTTCTACTATCACGCCTGCACCACTTCTAGTTTTATTTGAGGAACCGTCCACGTAGAGATTCCATTCTGTGGGAGTTTCCAGGGTATCTGTGAATTCTGCAATAAAGTAGGCTAGATACTGTGATTTGATGGCCGTCCGAACCTCATATTAGAGGTCGAATTCTGACAACTCGACTACCCATTGTAGAATTTTGCCTGCTAAATCTGTTTTCTGCAATATTCCTTTTATAGGTTGGATAGTTCTAACCCTAATGGTGTGAGCCTGGAAGTACGGGCGGAGTCGTCGAGATGTTAGGATGAGAGTATAGGCAAATTTTTCTATTTTCTGGTAGTTCAGCTCGGATCCCTGTAGTGCTTTGCTAATGAAGTAGACGGGTTGTTGCCCGTTTTCGTCTTCTCTGACTAGTGCTGAGGCTATCGCCCGGCTTCCTACTGCGAGATATAATATGAGTGGTTCTCCTTCTCGTGGTCGAGATAGGATAGGTGGCCGTCCTAAGAACTCCTTAAAGTCTTGGAAAGCTTGCTCACATTCTGTCGTCCATTCGAACTGTTTTCCCTTTCTTAAAGTAGCATAGAAGGGGAGAGATCTTATCGCAGCTCCTGCTAAGAATCGAGATAGGGCGGCCAATCTCCCGTTGAGTTGTTGTACTTCCTTGACACAGGTTGGGCTCTTCATGTTGAGTATAGCTTGACATTTGTCTGGATTTTCTTCAATTCCCCTTTGTGTGAGCATGAAACCCAAGAATTTGCCTGCTTCAACTGCGAAGGTGCATTTTGCAGGGTTGAGTCGCATGTTATGCTTCCTTATAATGTCAAACACTTGAGTCAGGTCGGGCAATAATGTATCTTTGCTTTGTGTTTTTATCAACATGTCGTCCACATAGACTTCCATGACTTTTCTGATGTGATCTGAGAAGACTTTATTCATTAGCCTTTGATAAGTAGCTCCCGCGTTCTTGAGACCGAAAGGCATCACGATGTAGCAGTAGTTCGCCTTTGGTGTTAAAAACGAGGTTTTTTCTTGATCTGGTGGATACATGGGGATTTGGTTGTATCCCGAATAGGCGTCCATAAACGAGAGGTATCTATATCCGGAGGAAGCATCTACCAGAGCGTCAATACTTGGGAGTGGGTATGGATCTTTTGAGCAGGCTTTATTGAGATCGGTGTAATCGGTACACATGCGCCACTTCCCGTTTGATTTTTTCACCAAGACGACGTTGGCTAGCCATAGTGGGTACTTGACTTCTCTTATGAATCCTACCTCCAGTAACGTTTGTACTTGTTCTTCCACAGCTTGGGATCGCTCTGGTTCGAGTTTTCTTCTCTTCTGCTGCACCGGCCGAGTTCCTGGGTAGACCGCCAACTTGTGGCACATTAGCTTAGGGTCTATCCCCGGCATGTCTGCGGCTTTCCATGCGAAGAGGTCGACATTATCTCGTAAGAATTGTATCAGCAATTCTTTTGAGTCTCCTCTTAGGACCATGCCGATATTAGTCGTTTTGTCCGAGGTGTCTCCAATCTGAACCTTCTCTACCTCACCTTCCGGGTGCGGACGAAGTTCTTCTCGATGCTGAGCTTCACCAAGCTCAATTGTATGAAGCTCTTCTCCTCTGCCTTTGAGGTTTAAACTTTCGTTATAACAGCGACGTGCCATCTTTTGATCTGCCTTTATCGTGGCTATCCCTTCTGTAGTTGAAAATTTCATGCATAGATGCGGAGTTGAGACTATTGCGCCGAGTTGGTTGAGTGTTGTCCGACCTATGAGAGCATTGTAGGCTGAACTTACATCGACCACAATGTAGTCTATTTTGAGGGTCCTAGATTAGTTCCCTTTTCCAAAAGTAGTGTGTAGCGATACGTATCCCAGTGGTTGTATCAGAGTGTCTCCTAGTCCAAACAGATTGTTCGGGTATGCTCTAAGTTCCTTTTCATCTAAGCCGAGCTTGTTGAAGGCTGTTTTGAATAAGATGCCGGCCGAACTCCCTTGGTCTACTAGTGTGTGGTGTAGATTGGCGTTTGCCAGTATAATAGTGATGACCATGGGATCGTCGTGTCCCGAGATGATGCCGGATGCGTCCTCTTTAGTAAATGTTATCGCCGGGATGTCGAGTGCTTCCTCCTTTCCCTCAACATGATATACTTCTTTGAGATATCTCTTTCGGGACGATTTGGAGATCCCACCTCCTGCGAATCCGTCGTGTATCATGTGGAAGTGTCTTTCAGGTGTCCGAGGTGACCGTTCAGCTCGTCCATCATCTTCGTCCCTCCGTCTTTTTCTTTGGTCATCATCCCGGGTGGCCAGAAATCGATCCAGCTTTCCTTCTCTTACCAATTTTTCTATGATATTTTTCAAGTCGAAGCACTCGTTGGTAGAGTGCCCTCGAATTCGATGGTATTCACAATATTCCTTCCGGTTTCCTCCTCCCCTTTTGCCTTTGAGTGGCCGTGCTGGGGGGATTTTTTCTGTATGACAGACTTCTTTGTACACGTCGACCAGGGATGCTTTGAGAGGAGTGTAGTTGTGGTATTTTTTGATTTTCTCACCCTGTCGATCTTCTTTCCTTTTGGAGTCCTTGTCTTTGTCTCGGTAGGAGGCCCCAGATTTTGAGGTTTCTCCCAGTCAGGCGTTCTCTTCCATGTTGATGTATTTTTCTGCTCGCTCCTGTACTTCGTCTAAGGAGGTAGGATACTTTTTTTATATAGATTGGCTGAAAGGTCCCTCTCGTAGGCCATTTGATAAGCCCCATGATGGCAGCCTCTGTTGGTAAACTTTGTATGTCCATGCATGTTTTGTTGAATCTTTCCATGTAGTTACGGAGGCTCTCCCGATCTCCTTGCTTGATCTCTAGTAAGCTGGGTGCGTGCTTGGCCTTATCTTTCTGGATGGAGAATCTGGCCAGGAATTTTTTGGCCAGGTCGTCGAAGTTTGGGATGGACTTCGGGGGTAGGTTGTCGAACCATCTGATCGCCGTTTTCGTGAGAGTTGTTGGAAAAGCTTTGCAACGAACGGCATCTGAGGCATCGGTAAGGTACATTCGGCTTCTGAAGTTGCTGAGATGATGGTTGGGATCTGTAGTGCCATCATACAAAACCATATCTGGGAGCTTGAAATCTTTTGGGATTTTGGACTTCATGATTTCCCTGGTGAATGGATCCTGTTCTTTGCGTGAATTTTCCTCAGGAGTGGTCTGAGGAGCTTTTGATTTGAGGTCGGCCTCTAATTGCTGTAATTTTTCTTCTAGTTCTCGTCGTCGCCGTACCTCTCTTTGTAGATCCTTTCCGATCTCCCGTTGTTGCTGGGTTTCTTTCTCAAGTAGTTTTAAGCGATCTTGAAGTGCTTCTATGGCTCCCAGATTTGGCGAGCTTTTGTCTCCATTGGATTCTGGAGTACCCTTTAGCGTAGCGTCCGCGTTCTTGTGCGGTGATCTGTTTTCCAGATCCGAGTCGTGGTCATTGTCATGGCCGTCCGCCATGGTTTTGGGATGACTTCCAGGTTCCCCGGCAACGGTGCCAATGTTCCGAGGGTTACCTGAAACTGGAGGTCGATCTCGGATGAGATCTTTGGTACTGGTCGGAGATGACGTGTCCGGATGGCTGGTGGCGGTCGGAGCTGTTGTGTCTGACTTGTTGGACCTGCTGCACTGCTGATCCTTGGCCACCGGAGGGTGGGAGGTACCTGAAAGAGACTCTGATGCTTAAGTTAGCACGGGTATTAAGCAGGTTTTTATGTAGAATCAGAGTATGAGTTATACCTGGGTGCTCCAGTGTATTTATAGTAGTGTGTGCTGACCTTTCTGATAAGATAAGTTAGTTATCTTATCTTATCTTATCTTATTTCAAGTGAAGTCAGCTTATCTTCAAGGGAACTGCCTTTATCTCTATAGGCTTGGATTGCCTTTGGGATCTGGGCCGTGTTCCTCTATTTGGGCCCTTTACTGGGCTTTCTTGTTGATTTGGCCGAGTTCTTCGTAAAGAAGTCGGTCCGTTTGACCTGAATAGGTCGGTCGCTTTGCTACTGAACATCCCGGTTCGGACAGCTCGACCCAGGGTATGAACAACAGTCATCATCAAATAACAAATGAGTAATAACCGGTGCAGAAGGTGCAAGTTTAATTCCAGAAATAAGCTTATCACTCATCGCCTTTTCCATGAGAACAGTGAAGCTTTCAGCCGCCAGGATAAATAAGTAGGGTGATAGAGGATCTCCCTGTCTGAGACCTCTCTGTGGGTAGATCTTGGTTGACAGGTTTCCATTTATTTTAAACCTGTAAGTAGCACTTTTCACGCAGCTCATCACCAACCTCACCCACTCACTACTAAAACCGAACTCTTCCATAACCCTTTGCAAGAAGCTCCATTCCAGTCTATCGTAAGCCTTATTCATATCCAATTTTATGGCTAGATCTTGACTTCCCAAGTTTCCTTTCCTATTTAGCTTATGAAAAGCTTCCTGCACAATAACTATATTATCTTGTATGAGTCTTCCTTTAACAAACGCGCTCTGGACTGGGGAAATGATGAGATCAAGTACTTTACTTAGTCTCCCCACCAAGACTCTTGTTACGATCTTATATACAAAGTTACAGCAACTAATAGGTCTGAGTTGGTTGAGGCTTTCCGGCCGACTTATTTGGGAATTAAAACAACCGTTGTTTCCCCTAGGTCCTCCGGTATAATGCCGTCTTCAAAAATTTGCTTCACTAGTGCACAAATATCTTTGCTCAGAATATCCCAGTGTTGTTGAAAAAATAACCCGTTTAAACCATCTGGCCCTGGAGCCTTTAACCCCCCATACTAAACGCTGCCTCCTTTATTTCCTCCTCATTAATGTTAGCCATGAGCTCCTCATTCACCTCCCTAGTGACTCTCCTTGGAATGTCTTTTACACACTCTTCCATGTTTCTCTCCCCTTCCGAAACAAACAATTCGGTATAATGCCTTTCTACTAGCCTCATTATGTTTGCTTCCCCTTGTATCCACCGACCCGTTCCATCTTTCACTCTATCTATTCTGTTCCTGATTCTTCTTTGGATGGTCGATGCATGAAAAAAGGATGTGTTCTTATCGCCCCACTTTAGCCATTTTAGCCTTGATCTGAGACCCCAATATTTTTCCTCTTGTTTCCAAAGTTCTGATATTTTGATCTTCAATTCTTTCTCTCTTCCTTGGTCTCTGTCCATCAAATCAGCTTCTTGGATCTTATGTAACTCTGTTTTCATTCTTTCTATTTCTTTGTCTGCTCTCTTGAATTTTCGTCTACTCCATTCGATTAGCTCCCTTTTGCATCTGTTTCTTTTCCTTATGAATTGATTCCAGCAATTCCTGTTTCCCTCATCCTGTTGCCAACTATTCCTGATCACTTCTTTGCATTCCTCGTGATCTGCCCAAAAAGCCTCAAACTTGAACTCTTTTTTTATCCGTCATCGCGGTTGAGTTTCTAAAATAAGTGCACAATGGTCCGAACTTATAGCTGGAGCAGCCTTAAGAATAACATTCTGGTACATCTGCAGCCATTTCCAATTCACTAACACCCTATCTAGTCTTTCCTTAGTAACAAAATTATTTCTAGGATTACTAAACCAAGTGTATCTACTTCCTTTAAGGTCAACATCCATTAAGCCATTATCATCAACAAATTTTCTAAAAGTTTCTAAACAGTTTTTTGGTTGAGGATGGACACCTACCTTCTCATCTTGACTTAAAATATCATTGAAGTCACCCATGTAAGCTTGGGGTTCCTTCTTGTTCATGTTACTTATTGTTAGCTCTTGCCATAGCTTCCTCCGCTTCTGAAAAACTGGATTCCCGTACACAAAAATACCCTGCCATTTCAAATCATTATTGATGTTAATATTGGCTTTAATATAGTTGTCACACCACTCGTAAATATTCATACTAATATTAGATATCCAAAGCAAACATAGACCGCCGGACAGTCCCCGGGGTTCTACACAAAACATATTGTCAAAATACAACTTCCTTCTTATCCTATTCATTTTTTCTTTACTGGCCCTAGTTTCCATTAAAAACACTATTAGCGGCTTTACTTTTTTACATAGGTTATATAATTCAGAGATTGTTGGGGCAGCCGCTATTCCCCGATAATTCCAGCTAATTATACTCATGGCTGAGGTTGGGGCATGTTAAGGCCCGCCTCCTCAGCCATTTGTCCTCCCTTAAAGAGTTCAGAATCATGCATTGCTAACTGATGCTCTCCTACGTTCAGAACAGCTCTGTTGTTCTTCAATTTCTTGATTTTCTTGTCATCATGCTCCTCTTTCCATTCCTTTTGTGTTAGTAGTGGCACCTGTATGAACTCCCGCTTCCTCTTTAAATTCAGCTTCTTTTCCAGCTTTTTGGCTAGTTGAGTTTCCCAATCTGCATGTGCCTCCTTTCCTACCTCTTGATCTTCATCACTTGTGAGCTCCACATAGTAAAAACTTTCGCCCTGGAACATATGCTGACCCCTAACTTCATTGTTTTCCTTCTGCGTTTCTTCAATTGGCTTCTTTAGTATGTCTCCCTCCATTTCACACTTTGACAATATTTGTATTTTCTTCCCCTGTACTCTGCCATCATGCGCTTGTATATCTTTGTTTTTTGCCAGCATAAGCCTTCTTAATTCTTGACCTATGGTCTCTTTTCCTCCTTCCTTTTCCAGGCCCAATGTCCACTCAGCAGTTCTATAGCTATTCACCTCTCCCTCCTCAATTGTATAATATTGTTTTAGCCGAATTCCCATCCCCATCCTTGCTTGAACAGGATTTACCCCTTCTTTGGCCCCAATCTCCTTTGTTGGGCCCATCTCCCTTGACCCTTGTATCTCTATAATTTGTTTTCCTTTTTGGGCCTTATTTTTATTAGCCCATTTATTTTTCCTTTCCCTTATCTCCTCAATGAGATTTTTCAATTTGTATGCAACTCCTAACTCTGGCTCTGTTTCCCTAATTCCCTGAAAATCAGAGATTTTTGGTACTTTCTCTACCTGCTCCTCTGGTTCAGCCATCTCTTCCTCTCTCCTTGTTTGGTTTTCCCAGACACTTTCCTCCCTGATTTTCCGCTGTTGTGCCTGCTCATCCCTTATCCTGCTCTCCTCAAAGTTTTTCTTCTCTTCACTCTCCCTGTCCGTGTTTCGTTGCTCACGCGCCCCCTCCTCACCATCCTCATTCCATCCTTGTTGTCTTGAGTTGCCTCCTCCCACGGTTGAAACTGGTCTGCCTTGACCCACACCCAGACCTGGTGAATACTTTCTTTTGGTGGTATCCCAGCATGCCATGGCTGTTGGGTACTTGCATTTCTTTTTCTCATGCCCTAGTATTCCACAATTGAAGCAGTAACTGTCCGGCAACCTCTCGTACCTGAAGAAGACCCACAATGGTGGTAACTCCTCTCTGTCTAACCAGAACCCTGTAGGTAGGGCCTTGGTGATGTCGATGCTAACTCTGATCCTCAGATATGGTCTCCTCAGCACTCCATCCATCTTTGGATCCTCAACCTCAGCCAACACTCCCAGCATTTTTCCAATGAGTATACCTGTCTCTTTATCCATGAAATCGTGTGGGATGCCATGTATCTGGATCCAAAACTCCATGAAGTCATGATCTACTTCGTACACTGATTCTCCCTCCCTCCATAATCTAAGTTTGACCATATTTCTTCTGACATTCCATGGCCCATTCTGCATGATCTGCAGCCCTCTCCTTCTATCTTTGAAGCTGAACAACATTTTCTTCGAACCTATATCAGTTACTGCTACACCTTGTGGATTTTTCCACATTCCCAGAAAGTGTTTTTGCATGTTTTAAAGCTTATCTCCTTGTCACTTATTATCTTACCCACCACATTTAAGCACTCTTTCTTATATCCCAGCTCTCCAGGCTTGTTCAGCTTGATTGCTTTTCCTTCAATGTTGCTCATAATGTGTTCTGCTCAATATACTTATTGTATTTTACAGTTTTTCTTGAGGTTTGAGAAAGGACAGGATAAGAAGATATTTGTGGATATTGGTGCTGGATGTAAAGACTCCCTATTGGAGAAGAACCTGTAGTTCTTGGATGACTCTCCTATTGAGAGAAGAAGAGCTCCCTTAGCAGAGCGTAAGCTTGTCCTCTTTTGCTAAAATATTATATATATTTTTTTCTATTCTACTGTCTAAATACACAAGCCTTAATTATAGTCTAACATTACATTCACATAACTACAAAATAAATGAATAAATTTGGGCTCATACTAAGCCCACAAATAATAAATCAAAACCAAAACAACACACAGTCTACAAGCTTTAGGTATGGACCAAAGGAGAAAAAAAATCCAAATTTAAAGAAAATATTCTTGGTAGCTAAGGCTTTGGCAGGGAAAGATCATTACTGGAACAACATCAAGGTTCATCACAAATTCAGCAATAGCAGCAGAGGCTCAGGCATATAGAGAGGCACTTATTCTGATTAGGAATTTACAAATGGACAACTGCTTAATTGAAACTGACTGTTTACTTTTGGTTCAAGCCATCAAGGCTAGAATGCCGATAGCAGAAGCGGATGCTATCATCAGAGACATTTTCCAGCTGCTGGACGAGGCTCCGGACGTGGGAGCTACCTGGACTCCAAGGGAAGGCAATAATGTAGCTCACCAACTGGCAGCAATGGCAGTAGGAAATAAAATCAGGAGGCAATGGATATTTGATCCTCCTAATCAAATCAGGAACACAATCAGAACAGAAGCTAGATTCGCAACTCATCAGCACAATCAGCAGATTCATAAACAATTAAAAGGGGTCTCAGGTCCTACTAACCATCAAGGGTACCAATTAGAAAATGGGTTACCTGAGAGGGAGGAAACGAAGATTCAGGATAACCAACAAGCTGAAGTGGGGATGCAGCAGAGATCCACCGTGGTGCTCCAGCCAGCCTCAGAGAACAGCAACCACAAACTCGATTCAGGGAGAGGAGTATACAGAGGGATCGTTGACGGATCCAGAGCTGCGCAATCGAGTGGGAGGCAGAGGATCAACGGCGAGGTAAACACGATCGAAGAAGGAACTTCCTCACGACAGCGGATCCACTACCAGGGGCGTCAACAGCGGCGGTCGGCGATGGGTGGCAGAAGTGGAGATCCCATGCTAACTACGGGCATATGCAGATCGATGATGTACGAACGCTGCAGTCTTCAGATTCATGCATCAACTCCTTCAGCCCACAATGGAGATCCCGGGGATATTGGCAACCACAATCAAAGAGCGTTGAATAACATGAGTTCCATCCTTAGAAGCGGGCACTAACTGTGTCGGGTCGGGCACCGGCAGACCGGATCTTTGGGGGGGGGGTTTTCTTGTTCTGTTTGTGTTGCTGGGTCAGTTCTCCTGCCCAAAGTCATGACCAAAAAAAAAAGAAATATAGTACCTCTTAATATATTGCATCCAAATTTAAACTTTGACAATGGCCGAATAATGGATAAAATCTTTTAATATGTGTCCGAGAATGAATTGTGCGTAATTTGTGATGCCTAAAATTGAACAAATTTGTCTGATAATAAAATAAAATAAAAAAACCATTCTCACTTCTAAACAATAAGTTATTCTTACACCTAATATCTTGGTGTAGAGGTAATGATTTTTGCCTTGCATTAGGTGCACTGAGATTCAAGATTTGGTTGAAGCCAGTAATACGTGTGAACCTTCAGTGTTGTGTCATTGTGTCTTGTGCGTGTATGTGAGTGTTACAATGTTACAACACTCAACTAGTTAATTAAATCTTTGACCGATTTTTTGTTTTATATTAGTTCATTGGCAAATAATTTTTACTTTAAATCAGACTAATTTGACGGTCAATTGCTTATAAACTAAGTTTTCAGGTCTTTTTAGATTAGATTATGAGGGCAAAAAATTATTAGATTAGTGTGCTAGAAGAACCCAACACGGGAGCATAGCCTAAGAGAGATCCAATGATTTCATTTCAAATTTTCCAAGCAGTTAGCCATAATAACAAGAAAAATTCGACCAAAGTAAAAATAATTTCCTATCAACAGAATTGATTGCTCCATTGAAAGAGATCTTGCATTGACTCTCTCAAATTGCAAAAATTGATGTCGAAATTGTGGTCATCAACAAAGAAGGAAACTCAAATTTTTCTAGGTAAGTTATAATCCTCTAAAAGCTTCACCTCTTATGTATGTCAAATTTATTCTCACTTTGATATTGGCAATTGTTTATTTAATAATTGGAGAAAAGTGTGAGTTTTTTTCCTGAAATGACTAAAAATGGAGTTTAACAGGAGGCTAGCGGCACGTTTAGACAAACATGCAATATGTACTATGTGTATTGCGTTGACAATACCAATATTTTAAAAATCGGACCGATTTGGTCGGTTTGACTGGGTTAACTGAAAACTGATCTTCTGGCCAATTCGGTTAATGTCCAAAATTGTCCTGTAAAAAACTGATAAAAAAAATCGATTGAATTAGCAGTTAACCAATGATTAACTGGTGAACCAGAAGAATTAGCCCGATTTTTAAAAGGTTCAGTTTGTTGTAGTGCTGCAAAAACAACACCGTTTTATTTATTTTTTTTTTTTAAAAAATTGAAAGAGAAACCCTAAACCCACCCTCACCCAAAGTCATATACATTGAGGACAGTTTAGTAGCCCTACCCATACTCACCCCTGCCGCCTTCTCCATCGATAAAAGCTCACATCCACTGTTGTCTCACCGCCGTCGTCACATCTGCTCTAGCCGCCGTCCCTACTGCTCAAGCTTGTCTCCTCCATAGCAACGCGTCTCGCTTTGCAACGCATCTCCTCTGTCTTGTTTGTCTGTCACACAAAACCTGTTCTGCCGTCCCCCCACTTCTTAAGCTCGCCTCCTCCGTTAAACGCATCGCGCGTTGCAACTTATGTGGCACATCTCTTCCGTCTCGTTCCTCTGTCGCACACCTCCTGTTCTGCCGCACTCAAGCCCTCCTCTAGTCCAGTTTCGCGCGCTCCGTCTCATGTGTTCGTTGTGCTCCCTCTCTCTTTCTCTCACCTCTCAAAGGTCTACTCTCCTCCACGCGAACGACCCTGCTACTCGGCCGTCTTCTCTTCTCCGACAAGCACTCATCTACTTTAGTTGCGTTTTTTTTCTTGTTAATTTGTATGATTGTTGTTGTATATATTGTGTATGGATTCTGAGTTAGTTGCACGGATATTGGATTCTGAGGTAGTTTTATGGATATTGGATTTAAACTGGGATTTTCTTCTGTGCTTATTTTTCAGGTTTTTGTTGTTCCAAGTTCGTTGGATTCTCTAGTCCCTTTTGGGTTTTGAATCTCTTGATTTCTTAGAATTTGATATTGATTGTAAAATTGAATTTTTTTAGTTGTTGATTTTAGTGCGTTGCTGATTTTTTTTTTCTTATTTTGACTTGATGGAGCACTACATTATTTATGCTATTGTTATTTTTTTGTTTTTATAATTTGTATGAAGCTGGAATTATTGAGGATATAAAAGGTAAAGAAGAATAACAAGAAGTGGTTAGATGTAAAGAAGTGGGTAGAAGTAATTTTCTATTTTAACTGGTGTAGCACTATTTTATTTTGGTTAAACAACAGCTCTATATATTAGAAGAGAAAGCTATGACTTTGTCAAGTATCTTTTATACACTCATGTAGAATCCTAATGATTTAGTGCATTATCATTGAGACTAATCTTCTTTATGAATCGTTCATTTCTTGTAAAATTTTGAATTTTTTCAGCTTAGAAATCATTGAATTTAAAAATTTAAAAGTATATATTAAATTTTTAATAATTTTATTTTATATTTAGTTAAACCGGTTGAATTTCGGTTAAACTTTTAAATCATTAAACCAGTCATTTTACCAGTTCATTAACCAATTCGGTTCTCGCAACCTTGGACAATATGCCCCATGCATATTGCGTGCATGGGCAACACGTGCCTATGGCCCTAAACTCGTTACTTGGTGCTGCACTGCTGCTAATATTACTGATACCACACACTCTCTCTTTCTCTCACTTTCAATTAATATTCTGAAAATTGGACTGGCCGGTTGAACTAGTTCCACCAAGAACTGGAGAGAAAAACAGTCCGATTCTCCCCTAAAACTGCCAGATTCAAAACCGCTGCAAAATTATTGAACCGGCCAGTTGGATTGGACAGAAAGCAACGACGCCGTTTTGATTTTTTGAAAAAAAAAAAAGAAACCTAACCCACGAGTCACTCACTCCCCCCCCTCCTTAAACTCCTCCTTCGTGAATAAAATCCAAATGCCCCTTAGCCACCATTCACTAACCCTAGCCCCCAAACCAAAATATTAGCCTCTTCCACGGATCTGCCGCCACCGTCCATCGTTGAAGGCGCCTCCGCGGCCTCCTCCTTCCCCCTGTCCCAAACCCAAATTCCTAGCTCAGCACGTCGTCGTTGCATTGTCTTCTAGCTTCGTTGTTCGAGGCCTCGAGTTCGAGCTGCTCGCCGTGGTGTCTTGCTCGTCTCGCCATCGTTGTCTTGCTCTTAGTCAAGGTTAGTGGTCCTGATTTTCTTTTATGCTATGTTGTGTATATCAATATATTATTGATTTCTGAATCTGAAATTAGTGATTTTGAATCTGAAATTAAGTATATCATCGATCTTGTATTGTTGAAATTATTGATTAATATGGATTTGTTATGCTAACGGTTGCCATTTTTTAATTTTTGAGTATGATGTTGCTGAATTTTTGTTGAAATAGTTATTAATTTCATGCTCTGTTTAGTGATTTCTGAATGTGAAATTATGAATAGAAATCAAATAATTGATTGTGTTGTTGAAATTATTGTTAGAAATAGATTTGTTACTCTGTTGCTACTAATAATGGTGATGGTAATGGTGGTAAGTACCAATCTGAGTAGAATTTTTATATGAATTTAAGAACTAATTTGTTAATGTATTTGCCTTGGTTATGTGTGGTGGTTGATTTCATCAGAATAAATCAAATTAATATTTGTTATTGTTTGAAATATAGCAATTAAATTGTGTATGTGGATCAGTTCTAATGTTGACATTAAAAGGGATATTTGATTTTATTGGTTGAAATTGTTGGCACTAATTAATTGTTGTTGCTACAAAAGGAACATATTTGATATTTCTTTGCATTTTTTTTTTAATTTCACTTCTTAAAATACAGTTTCTTCCATTTTTGCATGTTGGCTTTTGAACACTCAATTACTTGTATTCTTTTCTCTTCACAAGAAGTGTTATGGAAGAGCAAAACTTTAAACTCACTATGTCACTATTATCGTATGTCTTGATCTGTATAAAATGTTTTGTTGGTGATGTTGTGCATACTTACATCTATCTTGCTATGTATCATATTATTTGTCGATATTATCATTGTTATTTTACATGGAATTTTTTTTTGGGTAATCACTTGTCCTGTAACAATTGTCAAAGACTTTGCCCCTTCTAGGTTTCTACCGCTTGATCATGTTGTTGTCCTCTGTTGATAGTGTTTTTAGTTTCTATAAATAAATGAGTTTTGTGCTGAACTACACATACATGATTCAGTGTGTCTTGTTAGAATCAGAATTTTGTTGTTAGAATGATGTGCAATATCTTTAGTTTATTATTATAAAGTGACCACCATTCACATGAATTTGTTTACCATCTAAGGTTCTCAATTATCTCCTTATTAAAGTTATTATAACTTTTTGGTTTCAGGACATTCTCTTGTCTTGTTTACTATTTAACTTTTGACTTTGTATTTTGATAAGATCATATGATTTTGGTTGATGACATTTTATATAGTATTTTAAATTTGGAGGATATTTTAAGATTTATATTAGACTATAATTATATTTTAGAATGTTTATTTATAATTTATTTATTATTTTATTCTAAAACAGTTTTTTCAGTTAAACCACGGTTGGACCAGTGAATCGGTGACTAGAGCGGTTTGATGACTGGTGCAGTTCTCAGAACCTTGCTTTCAATACATATCCTCTTTCTTTCTTAACACTCTCAACTTCCCTTCTTTCTCTCTCTTAAAATTCAAAAACCAAATCACTCCCCTAGCAACCAGTGCTCATCTTCATCAGTGTCACCATCTTCATCTTTACCTTCCATCAACATCAACACTTTCATTTAACAAGTAAGTATATTTTTTATATAGTAATATTTTACTTAGTTAAAAAAAATTGCTACTGTAATTCGTCGTTGTAAATTGTTCTACCCCAAAAATTTAAAAAACACAATAAAATTTAATAACTGAATGTTACACCAAATCTTGATCAATTTCTAAGAAAATCAGCTAGACACTGGAGTGCTTTTTAAATACCTCCATTGTCTCATCCATAAACATTAGATATTTCCACTATTTTACAAAAATTATTAGGTTACTGTGCTAGAAGAACCCAACATAGAAGCATAGCCTAAGAAAAACTCAATAGCCTACTTCAGGCTCTCTAAGTGGGCAGCCACAGTAACAGAAAATTTGACCAAAGTGAAAATAATCTCCTATCCATAGAATTGATTGCTCTATTTAAGGAGATCTTGCATTAACTCTCTCAAATTGCAAAAAATGATGACGGAATCGCGGTCAACGAGAAAAGAGGAGACTCAAACTTTCCTAGATAGGTTAACCCTCTAAAAACTTTATCTCTTGTGTATCTCAAATTTATTTTTACCTGGATGTCGGCAATTTTTTATTTAATAATTGGATAGAAGTGTGAATTTTTTTTCCTGAAATTACCAAAAATGAAGTTTAACAGGAGATTGGGGGCACCGTTCTAAAAAACATGCAATATGTCCTCTACGAATTTTGTGCATACGTGACACATGTCCCATGATCTTATATCCGTGACTCAGTGCTGCTGGTCTGCTGCTAATATTACTGATACCACTCTCTCTCTTCCTCTCACTTTCAATTGATATTCTCTCTCTTCCTTAACACTATCAACTCTCCTTTCTCTCTTTTGATATTCAAAAACCAAAGAATTTCTCTAGAAACCATCGCTCATCTTCATCAGTGTCACCATCTTCATCTTTGCCTCCATCAACATCAACACTTTCAATTAACAAGTAAGTATATGGATAAACCACCAAAAACGCACCCAAATTATTTTGTTGATGACAAAAATGCCTCTGAAATTTATTATTGACAAAAATATTCTCAAATTATTTAAAAACGTGACAAAAATGCATATCTATGTATTGAAACATTCTATGTTAACGGAATAGAGTGGTGACAAATGGAGAATGTTAGCATGTCACTTGCCACGTTGAATGCTCCGTTAGCCACGTCACATTTTTTCCATTAACGGAGTAGGTCTTTGATCACAATTGGACATTTTTTGCATGTTTTTAAATTATTTGAGATGATTTTTGTCGATAACAAAATTTAGGAACATTTTTGTCAATGTTAAGATAATTCAGGTGCATTTTTTATAGTTTATCCAAATTTTCTATAGTAATATTTTACTTAGTTAAACAAAATTTTCTACTGTAATTCACCCTTTGTAAATTGTTCTATCCCAAAATTTTAACAAATACAATAAAGTTTAATAACTGAATGTTACACCAAATCTTGATTAATTTGTAAAAAAATCAACCAAACATTAGAGTACTTTTTAAATACCTCCACTGTCTCATCCACAATCATTAGATATTCCCACCATTTTATTAAATTGTTTTAATATTTATAGACAAAAAAATAAGCAATGTTTTGAAAAATGTAGAATGTTTCTATTTTAGTTAATTGTATTATTTTTTTAGATATTGGAGTGCTTTTTAAATTCCTCCACTATCTCATCCACAAATATCATATCTTCCTACCAGTTCACAAAAGAATCAATTAATTAAAAAATTTAATCAGTTACCAATTCTACCACTTGTCACAACTAAACTTGAAGGTCCATAATATAGCTATTTTGACCACCACATCATAATTCATACTTTATAAAATTAGGTATCAGATACATATCCAGAAATTGAGTATCAGATACATATCCAAAAATTTTAATATGAAAGAACTAAATTTTAGATAAAATTTTTAATTATTCTTTTTTTATTATATTTTTTATTACATAAAAAAATTTAGGCAAATTGCTCTTGCATATGTATTGCGTTCATGCGCAACATGTGTCTCATGACTCTAAATCCGTGATCAATGCGAAATTGCTGTTAATATTACTGATTACTCTCTCTCTTCCTCTCACTTTTAATTCATATTCTCTCTCTTCCTTAATACCATCAACTCTCCTTCTTTCTCTCTTTTGTAATTCATAAACCAAACCATTCCTCCAGCAACTAGCGTTCATCTTCATCAGTGTCTGCATCTTCATCTTCACCTACATTAACATTAACACTTTTATTTTATAAATAAGTATTTTTTTAATAGTAATTGTTGACTTAGTTAAATTATTTTAATATCCGTAAAAAAAATTAATGTATTGAAAATTGTGTTGTGCTTCTATTTTAGTTAATTGTATTAATTTTATCAAATATTGAAATTATTGTCTCATCCACAAACATCAAATCTTTCTCCCAGTTCACAAAAGAATCAATCCATTAAAAAGGTTAATCACTTACCAATTCTACCACTTGTCTCAACTATACTTGAAGGCCTATGGTATAGTTATTTTGGCCACCACATAGTAATACACACCTTGAAATTAGGTATTAAATACACATCTAAAAATTTTAACATGAATGAGCTAAATTTTAGACATATTTTTTTATTATATTTTTAATTACATAAAAGTAATTTTGGCAAATGGCCCCTGAGTATGTATTGCGTGAATGCGCAACATGTGTCTCACAACCCTAAATTCATGATTCGGTGCGAAATTGCTATTAATATTACTGATAGTACTCTCTCTCTCTCTCCCTCCAGTTCACCATCTTCATCTTCACCTGCATTAACATCAACACTTTCATTTTAAAAGTAAGTATATTTTTTAATAGTAACGGTTGACTTAGTTAAGTTATTTTAATATCCATAGACGAAAAAATAAGCAATATTTTAAAAACTGTGGTGTGTTTATATTTTAATTAATTGTATTAATTTTACCTCCACTGTTTCATCCACAAACACTATATCTCCTCACCAGTTCACAAAAGAATCAATCCATTAAAAACTTAATCATTTACCAATTCAAACATTTGTCTCAATAATTATATTTGAAGGTATACCTATTTTGGCCACTACATCACAATAGACACTTTATGAAATTTGGTATCATATATATATAAATTTTAATATGAAGGAGCTAAATTTTAGACAAATTTTTTAAATATTCTTTTCTATTATATTTTTATTACATAAAAGAAATTTAGATAAACTGTCCCTGCGTATATCCTGTGTGTATGCGTAACATATGTCTCACGACCTTAAGTTCGTGATTCGATTCAAAATTGCTGTTAATATTACTGATTACACTCTCTTTTTTTCTCTCACTTTAAATTCATATTCTCTCTCTTCCTTAACATTCTCAACTCTCCTTTTTTTTTTCTCTCTTTTGAAATTCATAAACAAAACCACTCCTCCAGTAGCTAGCATTCATCTTCACAAGTGTCACCATCTTCATCTTCACCTCCATCAACATCAACACTTTCATATATACCTCCTAACTTAGTTAAATTATTTTAATATATATAGACAAAAAAATAAGCAATATTTTGAAAACCATGGAGTGCTTCTGTTTTAGTTAATTGTATTAATTTTATCGGATATTGAAATACTTTTTAAACACCTCAAATGTTTCATCCATAAACTTCAGATCTTTCCACTAGTTCACAAAAGAATTAATCCATTAAAAAAATCTAATCATTTACAAATTCTATCACTTGTCAAAACTATACTTGAAGAATTATGGTATAGCTATTTTGACCACCACATCATATTACACAACTTATGAAATTGGGTATCAGATACATATACTGCATATATATACTGCGTGCATGCGTCACATGTGTCTCACGACTCTAAGTCCGTGATTCGATTCAGAATTGCTGTTAATATTACTGGCTATACTCTCTCTTTTTCTCTCACTTTTAACTTATATCCTCTCTCTTTCTTAACACTCTCAACTCTCTTTTTTTTCTCTCTTTTGAAATCCATAAACAAAATCACTCCTCTAGCAACCAGCGTTCATCTTTATGAGTGTTATCATTTTTATCTTCACCTTCATCAACATCAACACTTTCAATTAACAAGTATATTTTTTAATAGTAACTGCTAATTTAGATAAATTATTTTAATATCCATAAAAAAGCAATATTTTAAAAATCGTGGAGTACTTTAGTTTTAATTAATTGTATTAATTTTATCAAAGATTTGAGTACTTTTTAAATACCTCAACTGTCTCATCTACAAACATCAGACCTTTCTACCAATTTACAAAAGAATTTATTCATTAAAAAATTTAATCATTTGCAAATTCTACCACTTGTCACAACTATACTTGAAGGTCTACGGTATAACTATTTTGACCACCACATCATAATACAAACCTTATAAAATTGAGTATTAGATACATATCTAAAAAATTTAATATGAAAGAGCTAAATTTTAGACATATTTTTTAATTATTATTTTTTATTACGTAAAAATAATTTAGGCAAATTGTCCCTGCTGCGTATATACTGCATGCATGCGTAACATGTGTCTCACGACTCTAAATTTGTGATTCGATTCAGAATTGCTATTAATATTGGTTACACACTTTTTCTCTCTCACTTTTAATTCATATTCTTTCTCTTTCATAACACTGTCAACTCTCATTTTTTCTCTCTTTAAAATCTATAAACAAAGCCACTCCTCCAGCAACCAACATTTATCTTCATGAGTGTCACCATCTTTATTCCCACTTCCATCAACATCAATATTTTTATTTAACAAGTATATTTTTTAATAGTAACTATTGTGTTAGTTGAATTGTTTTAATATTAGAACAGAAAAATAAGCAATATTTTAAAAATTGTGGTGTGCTTCTATTTTAATTAATTTTATTAATTTTGTCAAATATTAGAGTGCTTTTTAAATACCTCAATTGTCTCGATAAACATCATACCTTCCCACCAGTTCACAAAAGAATCAATCTATTAAAAAGTTTAATCATTTATCAATTCTACGACTCGTCACAACTATACTTGAAGGTTCATGGTATAACTATTTTGGTCACCACATAACAACACACACCTTATTAAATTGGGTATCAGATACATATTCAAAAATTTTAATACGAATGAGCTAAATTTTAGACATATTTTTTAATTTTTTATTATATTTTTTATTACATAAAAGTAATTTAGGCAAATTGTTTCTGCATATGTATTTCGTGCATGCACAACATGTGTCTCACGATCCTAAATCCGTGATTCGGTACGAAATTATTGTTAATATTATTTATTACACTCTTTTCCTCTCACTTTTAATTCATGTTCTCTCTCTTCCTTAATACTCTCTTAACTCTTTTTCTTTTTCTCTCTTTTAAAATCCATAAACAAAATCACTCATCCAGCAACAGACGATCACCTTCATGAGTGTCACCATCTTTATCTAAACCTCCCTCAACATTAACATATTTATTTAATAAGTAAGTATATTTTTTAACAGTAACTGCTAACTTAGTTAAATTATTTTAATATCAATAGACAAAAAAAGAGCAATATTTTGAAAATCGTGGAGTGTTTCTGTTTAGTTAATTGTTTTACTTTTAACGGATATTGGAGTGCTGTTTCTCATCCACAAATATCAGATCTTTTTACTAGTTCATAAAAGAATCAATCCATTAAAAAATTAATCACTTACCAATTTTACCACTTGTCATAACTATACTTCAAAATCTATACCATAGATATTTTAACCACCACATTATAATACACACCTTATGAAATTGGGTATCATATACATATCCAAAAATTTTAATATGAAAGAGCTACATTGTAGACATATTTTTTTAATTATTATTTTTTATTATATTTTTTATTACCTAAAAGTATTTTAGGCAAATTGTCTTTGCGTATATACTGTGTGCATGTGTAACATGTGTCTCACGACCTTAACTCCGTGATCGGTGTGAAGTTGTTGTTAATATTACTGATTACACTCTCTTTCTTCCTCTCACTTTTAATTCATATTCTCTCTCTTCTTTAACACTCTCAACTCTCATTTTTTCTCTCTTTTGAAATTCATAAACAAAACTACTCCTCGAGCAACCAGCGTTCATCTTCATGAGTGTCACCATCTTCACTTTCGCCTCCATTAACATCAACATTTTCATTTAATAAATAAGTATATTTTTTTTATAGTAACTATTAACTTAGTTAAATTGTTTTAATATCCGAATAGAAAAATAAGCAATATTTTGAAAACGGTGGTGTACTTCTATTTTAGTTAATTTTATTAAATAGGATATTGGAGTGCTTTTAAAATGTCTTCATGGTCTCATCCACAAATTTTATATCTTCCCACCAGTTTACAAAAGAATTAATCCATTAAAAAGTTTAATCATTTATCAATTTTATCACTTGTCACAATTATACTTGAAGAGCGTATGGTATAGGTTTTAAAATAATTTAGGCAAATTGCCCCGTATGTATTGCGTGCATGCGCAACATGTGTCTCATAATCCTAAATCTGTGATTTGGTGGGAAATTACTGTTAATATTATTGATTATACCCTCTCTTTTTCTTTCATATTTAATTCATATTTTCTCTCTTCTTTAACACTCTCGACTCTCTCTTTCTTCTCGCTTTTGAAATTCATAAACAAAATCACTCCTCTATCAACCAGCATTTATCTTCATAAGTGTCACCATCTTCATCTTAATCTCCATCAACATCAATATTTTCATTTAATAAGTATATTTTTTAATAGTAATTACTAATATTTTTTAATTTTTTATTATATTTTTTATTACATAAAAGTAATTTAGGCAAATTGTTTCTGCATATGTATTTCGTGCATGCACAACATGTGTCTCACGATCCTAAATCCGTGATTCGGTACGAAATTATTGTTAATATTATTTATTACACTCTTTTCCTCTCACTTTTAATTCATGTTCTCTCTCTTCCTTAATACTCTCTTAACTCTTTTTCTTTTTCTCTCTTTTAAAATCCATAAACAAAATCACTCATCCAGCAACAGACGATCACCTTCATGAGTGTCACCATCTTTATCTAAACCTCCCTCAACATTAACATATTTATTTAATAAGTAAGTATATTTTTTAACAGTAACTGCTAACTTAGTTAAATTATTTTAATATCAATAGACAAAAAAAGAGCAATATTTTGAAAATCGTGGAGTGTTTCTGTTTAGTTAATTGTTTTACTTTTAACGGATATTGGAGTGCTGTTTCTCATCCACAAATATCAGATCTTTTTACTAGTTCATAAAAGAATCAATCCATTAAAAAATTAATCACTTACCAATTTTACCACTTGTCATAACTATACTTCAAAATCTATACCATAGATATTTTAACCACCACATTATAATACACACCTTATGAAATTGGGTATCATATACATATCCAAAAATTTTAATATGAAAGAGCTACATTGTAGACATATTTTTTTAATTATTATTTTTTATTATATTTTTTATTACCTAAAAGTATTTTAGGCAAATTGTCTTTGCGTATATACTGTGTGCATGTGTAACATGTGTCTCACGACCTTAACTCCGTGATCGGTGTGAAGTTGTTGTTAATATTACTGATTACACTCTCTTTCTTCCTCTCACTTTTAATTCATATTCTCTCTCTTCTTTAACACTCTCAACTCTCATTTTTTCTCTCTTTTGAAATTCATAAACAAAACTACTCCTCGAGCAACCAGCGTTCATCTTCATGAGTGTCACCATCTTCACTTTCGCCTCCATTAACATCAACATTTTCATTTAATAAATAAGTATATTTTTTTTATAGTAACTATTAACTTAGTTAAATTGTTTTAATATCCGAATAGAAAAATAAGCAATATTTTGAAAACGGTGGTGTACTTCTATTTTAGTTAATTTTATTAAATAGGATATTGGAGTGCTTTTAAAATGTCTTCATGGTCTCATCCACAAATTTTATATCTTCCCACCAGTTTACAAAAGAATTAATCCATTAAAAAGTTTAATCATTTATCAATTTTATCACTTGTCACAATTATACTTGAAGAGCGTATGGTATAGGTTTTAAAATAATTTAGGCAAATTGCCCCGTATGTATTGCGTGCATGCGCAACATGTGTCTCATAATCCTAAATCTGTGATTTGGTGGGAAATTACTGTTAATATTATTGATTATACCCTCTCTTTTTCTTTCATATTTAATTCATATTTTCTCTCTTCTTTAACACTCTCGACTCTCTCTTTCTTCTCGCTTTTGAAATTCATAAACAAAATCACTCCTCTATCAACCAGCATTTATCTTCATAAGTGTCACCATCTTCATCTTAATCTCCATCAACATCAATATTTTCATTTAATAAGTATATTTTTTAATAGTAATTACTAACTTAGTTAAATTATTTTAATATTAATAGACGGAAAAAAAATAAACAATGTTTTAAAAATCGTAGAGTGCTTTTGTTTTAGTTAATTGTTTTAATTTTAACGGATATTAGAGTGCTGTTTAAATTTTTCAACTATCTTATCCATAAACATTAGATCTTTTCACCAGTTTACAAAAGAATCAATCCATTAAAAAATTTAATCATTTACCAATTTTACGACTTGTCACAACTATACTTGAAGACACATGGTATAACTATTTTAGCCACCACACCATAATACATACCTTATGAAATTTGGTATTAGATACCTATGCAGAAATTTTAATATGAAATATCTAAATTTTAGACCGATTTTTTTAATTATTCTTTTTATTATAATTTTATTACATAAAAATAATTTAGGCAAATTGTCCCTGCATATATATTGTGTGCATGTGCAACATGTGTCTCACGACCTTAAATCCTTGATTCGATGCAAAATTGCTGTTAATATTACTGATAACACTCTCTCTCTCTTCCTTTCACTTTTAATTCATATTCTCTCTCTTCCTTAACACTCTCAATTCTCCTTCTTTTTCTCTTTTGAAATTTATAAAACTAAACCATTACTTCTCGAGCAACTATCGTTCATCTTCATCAGTATCACTATCTTTATCTTCACCTCCATCAACATCAACATTTTTATTTAATAAGTAAGTATATTTTTTAATTGTAATTACTAACTTAGTTAAATTATTTTAATATCTATAGACAAAAAAAATAAGCAATGTTTTGAAAATCGTAGAGTGCTTATGTTTTAGTTAATTGTATTAATTTTTAACAAATATTGGAGTGCTTTTTAAATATCTCCATCGTCTCATCCACAAACATCATATCTTAACTTTAGTTTACAAAAGAATCAATCCATTGGAAAATTTAATCATTCACCAATTCTAACACTTGTCACAACTATACTTAAAAGTCTATGGTATAGTTATTTTAGCCACCACATCATAATACACACCTTATGAAATTGGATATCAGATACATATCCAAAAATTTTGATATGAAAGAGCTAAATTTTATACATATTTTTTATTACATAAATTAATTTAGATAAATTGTCCCTGCGTATATATTACATGCATGCGCACACATGAGTCTCACGACCCTTAATCCGTGATTCGGTGCGAAATTGCTGTTAATATTACTGATTACACTTTCTCTCTTCCGCTCACTTTTAGTTCATATTCTCTCTCTTTCTTAACACTCTCAACTTTCTTTCTTTCTCTTTTTTTAAATTCATAAATCAAACCACTCCTCCAACTAGTATTCATCTTCATCAGTATCACCATCTTCATCTTCACCTATATTAACATCAACACTTTTATTTAATAATATATTTGTTAATAATAACTTTTGACTTAGTTAAATTATTTTGATATCTGTAGACAAAAAAATAAGCAATGTTTTAAAAATTGTGGAGTGCTTCGATTTTAGTTAATTGTATTAATTTTATCGGACATTGAAGTGTTTTTAGATATCTCCACGGTCTCATCCACAAACATTAGATCTTTTCACTCGTTTACAAAAGAATTTACCTATTAAAAAGTTTAATAATTTTTCAATTCTATAACTTGTATACTTGAAGACACGTAATATAGCTATTTTGACCACCACAACATAATACACACCTTATGAAATCGAATGTCGAATACATATTCAGTAATTTTAATATAAAGAAGCCAAATTTTAGACGAAATTTTTAATTATTCTTTTTCATTATATTTGTTATTACATAAAAGGCATGATAGGCATGATATTTTTGTAATTTTTATTTTTATATATTTATATAAAAACATATTTTGACATGGTTTTGTAATTACAATTTGCAAGAGAAAAAAAAAGAAAAAAGAAAAAAGAAAGAAGTAGAAGAAGAAAAGAAATGGAGAAGATAGTGAGTGAGTATGATGGTGGTGCCTCGCTACCTTCACAATCATGCAGAGACGCGAACGAAAGAAAGGTGACGTACTTCTACGAACCCACCATTGGAGACTACTTCTACGGTCATGGTCATCCAATGAAGCCTCACCGGATCCGCATGGCTCACAGCCTCATCGTCCATTACGGCCTCCACCGCCTTTTGTACATCAACCGTCCCTTACCGGCTTCCGCCTCCGACGTCCGCCGCTTCCACTCCGATGACTACGTTCAATTCCTTTCCACTGTCTCGCCGGACCTCGCTGTCGCCGCCCATGCCAACCACTCCAATTACCGCACGCTCCGGCGATACAACGTTGGCGACGATTGCCCCGTTTTTGACGGCCTCTTTAACTTCTGCTGTGTCTCCGCCGGCGCCTCCATCGGCGCCGCCGTCGCACTCAACCTTGGTGATGCTGATATTGCTGTTAATTGGGCTGGTGGCCTCCACCATGCCAAGAAAGCTGAGGCTTCGGGATTCTGTTATGTTAACGACATCGTTCTTGGGATTCTTGAGCTCCTCAAGATTCACAAGGTATTCTTTTCTATTCTCTGTATTCTATTTTCTTATAAGTCTTGTTAGTTGTGATGTAATTATATTACTGTAGCTTATACTTTGTTTTATTTTGTTCTAAGATTCTTATTATTGTGTTAGAAGTGCTACATTGCCATGATAATAGGGTTTAAAAGAATGGAAGAATCTCTGGTCTAGTGAGCTAGATTTTAGGGTTAACTTAGAGTCACTAAATTTTAGTATTTCATTAGATTCTTTCTTGTGCAATTGTGCCAATTGTAGATCATCTAGAGATTCGTAACGTGATAAAGTAAGGGGTTAATCATTGTTAAATTTGTAATTTCTATCCTGTGTGAGTCTCACTACTTGGATTCAAGGGGAATTAGGCTATCACTTTTTTATTTTACTAACTTCCTCACTTTAGAAGAGCTTGATCCTGAGTTTTATTATGTATTGTTAGTTTGTGTTCAATAATATTAGAGTTGGTTGATTAGCCACTTACTTCTCTTTATATTAGGTGTTGGTTTTGGTTGTTGTGAATTAATAAAAAAATATGAAGAAAAAAAGACTTATTTGTTCAACAATATTTCGGAACACTCTTGGAATGTATTATTTGTGTTAATACTTGCTTGTTGCTACTCTATGGATTCCAAAATTCTATCACTTTTGGATTTTGGTATACCTGTGACTCAATGTATATGGATATAGAGGGAGTACTATACTTATGACAATGAGTTTTTGATTAATTTTGATTGCTCTTTGGTGTCAGAGCATGCTTGGCATTGTGGTTAAACTAATTTTTGGTTAGATTTTGCAATAATTTCTGTCATTTCTGTTTTAACATCACTTATTTCCATGTTTTCATTATCTAGTTCGTAGTCATGGTGTTTTCTAATTCAGTGCCAGTGTTGATGCACTAAGTTGCAATGACTTCCCATCAGGCTCTATAAATTTACTCTTTGTCATGGTCATGATTCTGTTATTAGGATTGATTTCATTTGCCAAACATAAATACCATCACTTGTTTTGTAAAATTCACCATAAATCTTTTTCTTTTCTGAATATATTGTTTGTGCAGCGTGTGCTGTATGTTGACATTGATGTTCACCACGGTGATGGCGTTGAGGAGGCCTTTTACACTACTGATAGAGTGATGACAGTGTCTTTCCATAAGTATGGGGATTTTTTCCCAGGCAGTGGGCACATTAAAGACATTGGGGTGGGCGAAGGAAAGAATTATTCTCTGAATGTTCCACTAAATGATGGAATGGATGATGAAAGTTTCCGTGGCCTGTTTCGTCCCATCATTCAAAAAGTCATGGAGGTTTATCAACCTGATGCAGTTGTTCTTCAATGTGGAGCTGATTCGCTGTCAGGTGACAGGTTGGGTTGCTTCAACTTGTCTGTGAAGGGTCATGCAGATTGTGTTCGTTTCCTTAGATCATTCAATGTTCCTCTGATGCTTTTAGGTGGGGGAGGATATACGATTCGTAATGTTGCTCGCTGTTGGTGTTACGAGGTCTCTTTCGTTCTTTACTCGCTTAGGTTTACTTAGTATTTTGCATTCCATATGGCTTACTCTGCTCCTCATGTGTTTTAGACAGCGGTAGCAGTGGGAGTTGAGCTTGATAATAAATTGCCTTTCAATGAATACTATGAGTATTTTGGCCCTCAATATGTTCTTCATTACAAGCCTTCGAGACAGGATAACCTAAACAAGCCCAGAGATCTCGAAAAGATTAGGTGACTTTCTAATTTCAATTTGATCATTATTGTTACAGAAAAAATAGTGGTGATAAACTAACTGCAAATCTGATTGCTTAAATGCATTATATTGTTCTACAGCCAATCACATCTTTTTGCACGAATATGGTGTTTTCACTCTTCAGAAACTTAAGAATAGTTAGTTGGATATGCATGAACAAGCTTATAATTTTCAACTGGAAAGTGACCCTATGTTTTAGAGAGATATTTTTCAATACTATTGCTTGGGTCGTCCTGTGTTGTTATTGCTTCTATGAATTATTTACGGGATTTTCATGCGGCGAAAACAGTGATTTAAATGGACTTCTTGAACTATTGTACAGGATCAAGTTACTAGAACGGCTCTCCAGACTTAGCCATGCACCCAGTGCTCCTTTTCAGACAACTCCGTCGGTTACAAATGTTCCAGAAGAGGTTTGCAATTCATCACAAACTAGTTTCAGATATTGTCTGTTTGGAGTTTTATTCTTTTTGTTTGATTTTATTTAGTAATTGGATTCAGGAAGAAGAGGATATGGATGTAAGACCAAATTGTCGCCTATGGAACGGTCAAGATTTTGATTCGGATAATGATGAAGATGTGGAGAATACAAAATCTTCAAACTCAGCTGGCTGAAGCAGGTTAAGCGTTTGTTTCGATGCTGGATAGTGAATGCATTTGGGGTTTCAGAACCCTTTGTAAAAGTGCATTTAGCTCTTACTTTTATAGAAATTTTGTTTAACAGCTCTTATGATTGTATTATTGCAAATGAATTTGATTACCATTTGCTACCTTTTGTTATTGAGGCTAAGAAATTTACTCTCTATGCAGCAGGCGCAATTCAGATGAGATGGACGATATAGAAGAGACTCCTTAACCTCAATATCGATAGGCATTAGAACAGAGCAAATTGCAAGTTACCATGTTAGAGAGGAAGCTCATTGTGTTGAGCTATATCAAAATATGTAATTCTAGTTGTAAATGTTTGCAACTTTAATACTTTGATGTATAAAGAAGCATGTACAGTTGCCAAATCTTTACATGGCGAATGATGGCACGGTGGTGGCGGCCGCCGTTGGGTTTCTAGAAAGTCACCTTATACAAATAATGGTTTTAGTTCGTACTTGATTTGCAAATGAAGTTTGGAACAAATAATATTCAATTGCAACTGTGTGATAAAAACTTAAGTTGACTTTAAAACTATTTCATTCCTTTTATTCTATGGGGTAGGTATACTTGGAATTTCTTATTTTTATAACCACTCAATTCCCATCTCACAGTTAAGACTACACTGTATTTTATTCTCATTTTAACAACAGTACTCTGTCTATAATAGACCTTCCTCAGTTGAGTTAGCTCTCTATTAATACTAGAACTTGTAATGAAAGTGCATCCTCTACCTACTTGAGTTGACTATAGAGATCTTGGTCATCTTTGATCCAATTTTTCATTGAGGTGCTATACAGAATAACCAATCATAACTTAGAAAGGTGCAATCTCCAGCTATTTTCTTGTTTGAAAAACAGGGTATTATTATTTGGGGTTTGGGAATATTGCAATGGAAGGTAAACAGTTTCTGTTGAAGTCAATGGTAACTTTGATAGTGTTATTCCTTCTTGTTGGTCACCCAACTCCAGCAGTTTCTGAACTCTCATCCGATGGTAATTGTTACATTAATCAGTAATATATAGAATTTACAAGTTCAAGTACTATATAGCTATAAGCTAACATGTTTCTTTGATCCTTCTTATGCTATGGCTTGAATTCAATGATATTTAAGGCTATGAGATGGTGTTACCCACATCGGTTGCAACTCGTGGCAGCCTTGGGTGGCTACATATGAATGGTGGAAGAGTAAGTATGGAGGATTCGGAGGGAAGATTCGTCGGCCTAAGTGATCGGAGGAGTCTAAGATCGAATCCGTTGCGGCCACCATCTCCTCATCAAAGTCCAACAACAAAATATAAATCCCCTCCTCCTCGGCCACCACCTCCTCCTCCTCCTCCTCCTCCTCCTCCTCCTCCTCCTCCTCATAATTTGGGGACTTCCTCCCATCCTATCATGGTATCCTCTTCCTCTACTCATCATCATCATCATCATCATCATCATCATCATCATCATCATCATCATCATCATCATCATCATCATCATCATCCTCCTCCTTGTAATCCTCCACCATTTTAACAATAAATTCAAGTTCCTCCTATCTCTTTAGTCTTTTGTGTGCTATTTTAGTGACGCTTACAAATTGATAAAATTCATGAAAATCTATGTGAAATGTTATGTACTTTTCTCTCTGTTCCTTGATTATGCTATAAAGGATGTTGTATTCTTGTATTCTATGTAACTATATATTGGCTTTTATTGCATACCTTTTATTTCGGTAGTGTTACTATATTGTTCACACCCATCTTCATGAGCGTGTAGAGAGTAGAGAATTATAATTATTGAATGAATTGAATCAAGACAAAAAATCAAAGAGAAGAATTTTAGAGGATAGTTCAAACTCCATTACCCTAGTGAATGATTAAAAATAAAAAATGAAAATAGAAATACAAACCCAATAATACAAAACATTAGGTATACATTAAAATCAATCATCATTAATATGGAATATATATTAAAATATAAAATAAATATTAAAAATAAATTAAACTATACATATATTTATT
>NC_029791.2:206490-215405 GCF_000816755.2 Arachis ipaensis | reverse complement strand
TCATCATCATCATCATCATCATCATCATCATCATCATCATCATCATCATCATCATCATCATCATCATCATCATCATCATCATCATCATCCTCCTCCTTGTAATCCTCCACCATTTTAACAATAAATTCAAGTTCCTCCTATCTCTTTAGTCTTTTGTGTGCTATTTTAGTGACGCTTACAAATTGATAAAATTCATGAAAATCTATGTGAAATGTTATGTACTTTTCTCTCTGTTCCTTGATTATGCTATAAAGGATGTTGTATTCTTGTATTCTATGTAACTATATATTGGCTTTTATTGCATACCTTTTATTTCGGTAGTGTTACTATATTGTTCACACCCATCTTCATGAGAGAGTAGAGAGTAGAGAATTATAATTATTGAATGAATTGAATCAAGACAAAAAATCAAAGAGAAGAATTTTAGAGGATAGTTCAAACTCCTAGTGAATAGTGAATGATTAAAAATAAAAAATGAAAATAGAAATACAAACCCAATAATACAAAACATTAGGTATACATTAAAATCAATCATCATTAATATGGAATATATATTATGCAAATTAAGCTACAAACTCTCTCTCTCTATATATATATATATCTAATATAGAATACATTATCATTTGTACCCATAAAATATATAAATACTGACAAATATACCCGTATAAGAATAAAACGACAATTATAAAGTGTAAACTATGAAAGATGGCCTCCGTGTGCCAAGAGTACCCAGACGTTGGTTACGCAATTGGTCCCTTAGGGTATTCTGGGCACACGGAGGTCATCTTCCATGATTACAAGTGTCGTTCTATTCTTATATAAATACATTTCTCAGCGTCTGTATCTTTTATCGGTACAAATAGTAATTTATTTATTTAATATAAACATTGCTATGATTAGTGTTTATAAAAGAGTTCACAGCAACTTTCTATCAAAGTTAAGGCAAATGTATACCTCCGCTGATTAAATACGTTGAGTTATTTTTGTTTACACTCAGCTGAAAAAAAAGAAACCAGAAAATTTTGATTCTCCCGTGGAATTTCTTAATTTTATAACCACTCAATTTCCATCTCTATTTTGTTATCACTTACAACAGTACTCTGTCTATAATAGACCTTTCTCTGTTTAGTTAACCCTCCATTAATACAAAGTTACAAACACTTGTAACGAAATTGCATGGCAATTTCACTTGCATCCTTTACCTACCTTAGTTGACTATAGAATAGAGACTTGGTCATTTTTTATCCAACTTTTCAATTTGATTTTTTCCTTTTGAATCCTTAACAAGTATCCTCCACAAGCCGGATAAAAAAACAGGTTAATAGTCAAATTAATTTAGGATGGATCGTTCTCCTAATTTAATCTCAAAAGATTTTATCAATTAAATTAGTCCGTCAAAAATAATAAATTAATCATGTATGTCGTTTTGTCACTTCACTATTAGTTTCGTCAACAATTGATAATGTGAAATATTAAACTAATAATATATATGACACCTAATATGTCTAATTAGAAGCTGACCAAATATGTTTATAACACCTAATTTATATTAAGGTTAGAATTTATATCATCGGAAAAGATACTAAATTAAAAATATATCTAGTCAATGTATAATTGGACATGCTAATTAACTTCATATCATCAATGTTAACAAAAATTTTTAATGAAGTGAGAAAAACAAACATAATTAATTTATAATAATTGAAAAACTAAGTTGATAAAATCTTTAGAAACATATTTCGAAAACGACCTATATTTCAGAATGAATTTGCTTAATTTGCTTACTATCTAACTTACATAAACCAGGCATAACTTAGAAAGCTGCATCCTCCAGCTATTTTCTTCTTTGAAAAGCAGGGTATTACTGTTTGGGATTTGGAAATCTTACACAGTTTCTGATGAAGTCAATGGTAACATTCATAGTGTTATTCCTTCTTGTTTGTCACACAACTCCAGCAGTTTCTGAGCTCTCATCCGATGGTAATTATTATTACATTAATCAATAACATATAGAATTTACAAGTTGAAGTACTATATAGCTATAAGCTAACATGTTTCTTTTGGCTTGAATTCAATGATATTAAGGCTATGAGATGGTGTTACCCACGTCGGTTGCAACTCGTGACGGCCTTGGGTGGCTGCATATGAATGGTGGAAGAGTAAGAATGGAGAATTCAGAGGGAAGATTCGTCGGCCTAAGCGATCGGAGGAGTTTGAGATCGAATCCGTTGCGGCCACCACCTCCTCATCGAAGTCCAACAACAATTTGGATTAAATCCCCGCCTCCTCGGCCACCTCCTCCTCCCTCCTCCTCCTCCTCCTCTGCAGCCAACTTCACCCAATCCTCCTCCCCTTCCTTGTAATCCTCCACCATTTTAACAAGTTAAAAACTCAGGTGCAGTGAAGTTAATTTCACGTGAAGTTTACAGCCGAATTTTTAAATGATTTGACATATTTGATTAAATTGCCATTTACTATCAAGTATCAACTATCAACTTTACATAAAATTAACTATATATCGATTTTCACCTTTTAACGATAAATTCAATTTCCATCTATCTCATTAGTTTCTTTTGTGCTATCTTAGGGTCACACTTACAAATTAATAAAATCCATGAGAATCTATGTGAAGTGTTATGCTATAAAGGATGTTGTATTCTTGTATTCTATGTGACTGCATATTTGCTATTGTTGCATACTTTTCATTTGGTGAACTTACATGTAGAGAGTACAGAATTATAGTTTTCTTTCTATGTTTTTATGGAATTTCAAAATCCGACCAATAAATGATTAATTTGTCACAGATTTAAAGCTTTCTGTTTTTTATGGTGACTGTATTTATAAGATAAGATTCAAATTTCTAGTACTTATTTAGATAAAGTAGAGAACTAACTACTAGATTGATATTGGTTAGAGAATTATAATTATTGAATTGAATCAGAAAAAAAATCAAATAGAAGAATTTCAAAAGATAGTTCATACTCAATTATTTTAATGAATGATTAAAAATAAAAATACAAACCAAATACACTTTAATGATGGTGTACACAAATTTAAAAACTTCATACTTTTAGCACATTAGGGTTGATTGGTTTGTGAAAATATTTTTTATTTTTGTTTTTTGTTTTCATCTTTAGAAAATAATTTTCATTTTTAATATTTTACATTTTAAAAAATACAATTAGTTTATGAAANATATAAACAATTTTTTAACAAATAATTTATTAATAAAATAATGAATAAATAAATATTAGGTTAACCACCAAAAATACCCTTAAATTATTCAAACGCTGACAAAAATGTATTTGAATTTTACTATCGACAAAAATGTCTTTAAATAATTTAAAAATGTGACAAAATGTCCAACAGTAAATATATATTTTCAAAAAATGTCTTAGAGATTGAATTTTGATATGATTTTTTGCAAGCATAATTAAAAAAATGAGATATTATTATTCTTAATATTTGATAATTTTTTTCTAAGTATATATTTTTTTGTGATTTTTTAAAAGTATTATTAGTTGTTAACAAAAAAATTATAAAAAAATATATACTTAACGAAAAATTACCAAATTTTAAGGATAACAATATCTCATTTTTTAAATCATACTTAACAAAGAATTGTATCAAAATTCAATCTCTAATGTATTTTTTGAGAAATACATATTTAATGTTAGATAATCTTGCAAAAAAACTAACATTAAATATGTATTTCTCAAAAAATATGTTAGAGATTGAATTTTGATGCGATTTTTTGCAAACATGATTAAAAAAATGAGATATTATTATTCTTAAAATTTGGTAATTTTTTGTTAAGTATATATTTTTTTGTGATTTTTAAAAGTATTATTGGTTGTTAACAAAAAAATTATAAAAAATATATACTTAACGAAAAAATCACCAAATTTTAAGTATAATAATATCTCATTTTTATAATCATGCTTACAAAAAATTGCATTAAAATTTAATCTCTAAGATATTTTTTGAAAATATATATTTACTGTCGGATATTTTGGTTGTATTTTTAAATTATTTGAAGGCATTTTTGTCGATAGTAAAATTCGAGTATATTTTTATCGATGTTTAAATAATTCGAAAGTATTTTTGGTGGTTAACCCTAATTATTAAAGTTAAAAGAATTTTAAAACAAAAAGCTAACTTTTTTTGTCAATATTTTTAAGTTTTTATGTATTTTTTAATTTTTATTATCGATACTTTTATAATTGATTATCAATTCAAAAAATTATTTTGATAACAAAATAATTTCTTTAAACGGAAAAATAAAGGTAAAAATAAAAGAATTTAATAAATACATGTTAATTCGGAGAGTATGTAACTACATACTTAATACTAAATAAAATAAAAAATTCAATAAATATATATTTTAATTTTAATTAAAACTTTATTTTTTTTAATTATCTTGTCTATAGTTTAAAAATACAAAAAATTAAGCCTAAAATAAAAAATCAAAAGGGTCCAACAAAATATAAAAGTCGAATAAAAATTTACCTTTTCAATAAATGTATATATAAATTGAATGGATATCCCAATAACACCTATAAAAAAGGGAGGAGAAGATAGAAAAAAAACCAGAGTTGAGTACACTAAGATGAATATAGCGTGAAAAAAAATATATATAAAAATGAGTAAGAGAAGTTCGAACTTTTATCCCAAAATAAAAAACACCGTATTTTGGTTTAAGAATGTTTTCAAATATTAAAACTGAAAACATGATAACGTTTTAACTTTGTTTTGTTTTTTTTAAATGTTTTCGTTGAAAATATTTTTAAAATGTTTAATCAATCATGTTTTCATATGCCTTATTTTTATTTTCATGGAAAATAAAAATGGAAACACCCAAACCTATATATATATATATATATAAACATGGCTATGATTAGTGTTTATAAATATCACAGCAACTATCTATTAAAATTTAATAAAAACATATACCTTCGATGGTGATATACGTTGAGTTATATTTCCCGCATCTATATCACAAGCACTCATTTAAACTTGTTAAGATCTATTGATGTTGATTCGGTTCCATTGGCTTCAATCTGAACTCAGCAACTGCATATGCAAGTCACTTTTGAGGGCTAAGCAGTTACATGCTTTGCTTTTAAGGACCCATCTCTTAGAGGATCCCTTTTATGCAACTAAACTTGTTAGGCTCTATGCTGCCAACAATGACATTCACTCTGCATACCAAGTGTTTGATGAAAGTTCTACAAGAAGTGTCTACCTTTGGAACTCCATCATTCGTGCTTATGCTCAGTCCAGTAGATTTGACAGTGCAATCTCCTTGTTTAGAACCATGTTTGGAGCTGATATAAGCCCTGACAATTACACTTATGCTTGCGTTATTCGCGCGTGCTGCGACAACTTTGATTTTGGCATGCTGAGACTAGTTCATGGAGCTGCTGTGGCTTCTGGGTTTGGAATGGACCCTATTTGCTGCAGTGCTCTTGTGGCAGCATACTCAAAGCTTGGTTTTGTTAATGATGCACATAGAGTGTTCAATGGCATCGCTGCACCCGATTTGGTTTTGTGGAATTCACTGATTTCTGGTTATGTGTGCTCTGGCTCTTGGGAGATAGGGATGCAAATGTTTAACTCGATGCGACATGTTGGGGGGAAGCCAGATGGATTTACACTTGCTGGATTGCTTGGTGGGATCACAGATTCTAGCTTGATGAGTATTGGCCAAGGATTACATGGTTTAAGCTTAAAGAGTGGGCTAGATTCTGATTCCCATGTAGGTAGTTTACTGGTGAGTATGTACTCAAGATGCAAGTGCATGGCATCAGCATATAGCGTCTTTTTCAGTATTTTCCAGCCTGATTTGGTCACCTGGTCTGCTCTTATTGCTGGCTATTCGATGTCCGGGGAGTATGAGAAGGCCTTGTTCTATTTCAGGAAATTAAACAAGGGAAACAAGAAGCCTGACTCTGTTTTGATTGCTAGTGCATTGGCTGCTATAGCTCAGGCAGCGAATATAGGACCCGGATATGAGATACATGGTTATGTTATTCGGCATGGATTCGAATCAGATGTCAAGGTCTCTTCAGCTCTTGTAGATATGTATTCAAAGTGTGGCTTCTTGCACTTGGGAACTCGAGTTTTCAGGATAATGCCAGAACGGAATATAGTTTCTTATAATTCCATTATTTCTGGTCTTGGTTTGCATGGATGTGCTTCTGAGTCTTTTAAGATGTTTGATGAGATGTTGGCAAAAGGATTAATGCCTGATGAAGCCACATTTTGCGCTCTCCTTTGTGCTTGTTGTCACGCTGGCCTTGTCAAAGACGGCCGGGAGATTTTCCATCGAATGAAAGATGAATTTCACATCATGGCTATGCCTGAGCACTATGTTTTCATGGTTAAGCTTCTTGGCAGTGCTGGCCACTTAGAAGAGGCTTACAAACTCGTTCAGTCCTTACCGGAACCAGTAGACAAGGCCATCCTTGGAGCCCTATTATCATGCTGTAATTCTAGTGGAAATTCCAAGATGGCAGAAAAAGTAGCTCAGCAACTTTTTGAAAGTAATCCTGATGATAATGCTTACAGCGTTATGCTTTCTAATATATATGCAGGTGATGGGAGGTGGGACGAGGCAAAGAACTTGAGAGACAGAATAACAGGAGGTCAGAGAAAAATGCCCGGACTGAGCTGGACTGAAGGAAGTTTCTGCTAAAACAAGATAGGGTAAAATTTTGATAGATCCGAAGGTATATTTTTATGTAATAAACAATTCTGTATATTTTTGGCTCCTTGAACATTGTTCTGTTTATGGGGTGTATAAAATTTGGTTAGCAGAATTATTTTTGCTACTGAGATCATTAAGCTCTAATCTTTTAACTTGGTAGAATGTCACTCAAATCTGTGTCAGATAATATGAACATGTTAAGCATAACAGCTTGCATAATAATGACATGGTAACTTGCTTTTTTAGTATTTTTAGATCGAATCAATAGGCAATTTGGAATGTCTTCAGAAGAAAGAGTTCATAACTTGCAACCTCTAATTGATTATTCCATCTTCAATGTCTACAGGCTAGTGTAAAGTCTAGTTTCAGTCGCATTAGTTAAATGATTGATTAATTTCTGATCTAATCTTGGTTCTTATCTCAGCCTTTGGTCAAATGTCTTTCCAAGTCACAGCACTTTGAATGCAATTCAGCATTTGTTCAGATGCATATTCATGTTATGATGCAATTCAGAATTATGCTCTTAGCATAAAGTTATATAAATTGAAATTCAAGCACAATTTCTGACTTCAGTTGCCTAACTCGAGTGATGCCTGAATATTTTCTCCTGTTACGAACAAACATTGTGAAGTGTCTTTGTGTTGCCGAATAATCCAAAAGGGATGGCCAAGTTGTGTTGTGTCTGCAATCAATAAAAAATTCCGTGGGCGAGGTAAGTTCTAAACCTTAGCAGTAATTCAATAATTTTGTTTATAGCTGCCATAGTTAAGAGAAAATGAATGCTAGGGAGTAATTGATCTTGAAACTGGTTTAGTATGTTTAACAGATTTATGTGAGGAACTTTTATGATACTAAAGAGCTATTATTAATGTAAGTTACATTTGAATTCTCGATTTTATGCCATGCTGTTATGAAATCACTTATTTCAAAAGTTTAAGCTGATCTGAGGAGGTGCATAAATGTTTCTATATCTATCACATGCATTGATTTCATTGTACTCATTGTGATTTAAGACGGAACATGCTTAAAGTTTATACGCGCTGCATGTTCTCTGTTGTTGCATTTGTCTTGAATTGTTTTAATGCTGCTATATATGCAAATCTAAAAATTTGCATACATTTTTTAGGCTCTAGTGATTTACAAAGTTTCTTGGATTCCTTATAGGTAACTTAAGTGTAAACATTCTCCGGATTAATTTGAACTTTTACCTCACTTTTTCAACAGAGATTTTGTTAGTAACACAGAAAACTTACAAAGTGCAATATCAAAACTAAATATTTATGGACTGATAGGCATAAATCAATACCAAATGTGAAGTGGAAGCATGGTGTACCATTAATAAGGTTTGAGGTACTCAATTTTCCCTTTATAGATTCATTCAATGTGCAAAATTACAAAATTACCAAGGACATAAATGTCAAGAAATTATTGACTTGTGTTTTCTTGGTATTGTTACTTTGAGCTTTATTACTAGAAACTTGATTAATTTGTTGATGATTATTTATATTTTCAAAATTCGAATTCAAGATTTTTAGTTAAAAGATCAAGATACTTATCAAGTTATCATATTGACTAATTTCACGCTAGTAATATTTTAACTTGCATGAAAATAATAGCAGTGTGGAGATCAAAATATATATCCCATACATAAATGTGGTATGCATAAATAGAGCAACGACTGAGTTGTCTCCGTGTGACAGGTTCAAGCTGTGAAATTAGTCGCTAATATAATTATCATGTTAGATTGCCTTTGAGCGCAACCCTTTTCCGGACCTTGCGTTGATGCTTGTGCACCGGACTGCTCTTGGTTGTTAATATGATATTAGTATGATGAACAACAACACATAAAGCCACTTTTGGAAAACCCACTATAGAGTAAACAATTCATATGCTGAACATTTCTATAATCCTTTAGATAATTTTATAGAGATGATGATATATTCGAGGCCACTTAGTTGAGTCAACACATTCTATTTCTCTTTTGTTCATTTGATTCCAAAATGCATTTTTCTTTAATTTTCTGTAGTTAGTAAATAGCATTTGGAGATCTATTTGGGACTCAACTCTGATTCTAAAACAAAAAGGTAAGTATTCTGATATCATTTATACCCTTCTTTCTATATGGGAATATCTCTTCATAACATAAATTACTCAAAGGAACAAAAAATGTTGAGTATCATAGTTGGATGAATAAAGAAATCTAATG
>NC_029791.2:204690-206322 GCF_000816755.2 Arachis ipaensis | reverse complement strand
AGTATGTAATTATCATATTTAGATTCTCTAAAATGAAAAAAATTGGTGAAGTTATAAAGTGAGGGGTTAATCATAATATAATTATAACTTTAATTATATGTGAATCTCATCATTTTAATTTAAGAGTGAATAATCTCTCATTTTATTACTTTACCAACTTTTTCGTTTTAAAAAAGCTTAATTTGTAATTGTTATATGTAGTGAACCGTGTTGTAGTTTGGGAAGTATATTGTTACTGCCTCTATTAAATTGTTTCCAATAAAGAATACTTGTGAGAAATTTTTTATAATAATAGTAATAGTCGTCATAAACATCTTTAGGTAATAATTTCGACGTCTGGTCTGGACGGTAAGATGGGTAGGTGAGATGAGATGAGAGTACCTGCAAGAGATATCGATGCCTAAATTAACAAAAGTTTTAGTAGATTGAATAAGATTGGGTTGAAAAAAAATACCTGTGTACCAAGGTATTTAAAGTAATGGTCGTGTAGAGTCATTTCTTGGAGATACCTTATAAAGACAATGGATGGTTATTTCTTTATAGAATGGAAGGTTATCCCCCATGTCATAAGTAGTTATTACTTGGGGATAATAACGAGGGAGCATTTGACTTGCTATTCAAGTCGGGTTGGATAATAAAGGCGTACATGGGTCAGGCGAAATCGGGTTTGTTCTAATTCAGATCCGACTTTAAATACATAGCGGGTCTTTTTTTAGACTATAATCCGACCCTAGACCGATGAAACCTAAATATTTTCGGGGTCTAAATCGGGTTGAAAATCGGACTTTTAAAACTTTAACAATAATTTATAAAAAACTTATTTATAAAAAAATTTATTTATGATGCACTTATGTATAATGAATAAACTTGTTATCGAGAAGTTGATATCCATATTTAAATTTGAATTTATCTATAAATTCATATTTAAATTTGAATTTATCTATAAATTCTAATTTGATGTTTCTTTGATCTATCTTCTAATTCAACAAGTGTGATTAAAAATAAAACAATAAGCTTCTAATTAATATAACATAATATTGGAATTAATTTAAAATATATATACATTTTTTAGTTCTCTTAGGGTGCACATGAATCGGGTTAAGCCGGGTTCGCTTTGACCTGGACCCGGTCCTAAATAATGACCGAGTCTATTTTTTTAGACCCGTACTCGACCTAAACCCAATGAAATCACACTAAATTAGTCCCTAAAATGTTCGGGTCTGGATTGAGTCGAACCATGTACACCCTTGACGAATAAGGCCACATGAATTGAATATTTGCTATTGGGTTGACTTTATCAAGCCCAATTTTTTTTTTTTTTTGTCTTAAATAGATTGGATAATCCCCAATTTTAGGTACCACAACACACCTACATTACATACTCACCCACACTTGACACAACACTAAAAAGCTTGAACCTAGGTGCGCGTATTAAGAGGTATATAGTTTTACCAATTGAGCTAATCAAACCCAATTCTAAACATAACTAGTCTACTAAGGAAAAAATGGACTTGGTTAAGGTTCTATAATCCCAAGTATACATAATTTTTTTAACTATTGTCTTATATTAATTTTTTTTTATAAAAAGACAAAATTTAAAATTTTTAATCATAAAAATTTTAGTATTATATT
>NC_029791.2:204326-204678 GCF_000816755.2 Arachis ipaensis | reverse complement strand
AGTGATGGCAGTGGTAGTCCATAGATTACTAGATTCCAATCCGTTACAGTCTTTGTATTTGGATTGGTCCTAAATTTTGTTGGTCTCTGCTGCATGTCGTATTCTCTTTTCTATCACGGGCTCTTACATTTTTGCTTGGCCCACCCAGCAATTTTGTTTTATGCTGTTTCTTTTTTTTCCCTCACAATTTGATTGTGATCATTGTTGAATTTGGCATTTAGAATAATTGATAAAAATTCATATCCAATCGTTTTTATATAAATTTGATAATTAAAAATATTTGATAATAATTTAATTAAATTTATTAAATTATTTAATATTTTTTTATTAATAGCTTAATATAAAAATAATT
>NC_029791.2:203761-204133 GCF_000816755.2 Arachis ipaensis | reverse complement strand
TACTAGCTAATTCTTTTAGTTGATTTACTTTTTTATGATAATTATATATTTGTCGTATTATTATATGTTATAATAACAAATTATAGGTTTTTTGTAACCATTAGAAGGATTTTTTATTGATAATTATTATAATGGTCACAGTATAAGACAATCAACGTATGTTTTATCGATAAATGTGTTAGCAATTATCTTTATGGGTTTTGTTAATATGTGTTCTAAAAATATATGATATATTTATTATTAATGAAAAAATTTAAATATTTTTATTTAATAAATATAAAATAAATACATTAAAATTTAATTTTTTATATTTTTAATTAAAAAATTTAATTTTATAATATTAATATGTGCTCTAAAAATACAAGATAGATA
>NC_029791.2:197082-203463 GCF_000816755.2 Arachis ipaensis | reverse complement strand
ATTCTCTCTATATTTAGATTTTTTTTTTTTTTGTTATTACATAGGAAATTATATTGAGAATTTGATGCCTCAATTATCACCTCTAATTTTAAATTATACCTAAAGGCTATGGTATTGGTTGGCACGGCAGTGAATGTGACACAAATGATTCTGATCATCTTTCTTTATTAACATACGAAAGAATCAGAATCTTGTTATAAATTCAGTCTTAAGTGTAACACTGATAAGAAACCTTCAAGAGGTTGGTTTGGTATTAGCTATACATATTATAGTATAGTAGCTATATATATCTAAAGATCTTATTATTTTGTTGAATAATTTAATTATCTTTCCGAAAGTAAGATTGCATAGTTCATATTTGTATATCTCCTTAATGATTAGGGCCAATTTTAATTTAATTAATCATACATACATAAAGGCATCAAAGGCACTCATCGATTTAATTAGTTATTATATCACATTTCCAAACTTACATTGGATCACAAACCTAAATGGAACTTGGAACCCCAAAATGAAAAACTCACCATCGCCAAATTCAGATAAAGAAAATCTATGTGTTATTTATTTTATTTAATGTTTTTCCTTTAATTATATATATGGACCAACTAGAAGAAAATTGCATGCATGATGAGAGACTGATACAAGGGAAGAAAAAGGTGATGAATCTCTTCTTTTTTGCCTTAAATTTATTTAGTATATAATTTTTCTTAAAACCACATATATGCTATAAATAAAGGTTTAATGTTGTTTCTAATAATGATTTATTTACTTCTAAATAAACTAGATTAACAACTTAGAAGGCAAGTTTAGCTACAAAATGTTTCGACACTACAAAAAATACGCTCATTTGCGGTTTTCTTTATATTTGCAATGGTTTTTAACCCTCACAAAATGTGTTACGACAGTTTACTCAACTGACATAATTAGGTGTCTTGCAATTTAATTCCAAGAGTTCTTCTAAAATCGACACTATTCCATAAAAAAGTTCCGGCGGTTAAATATTAAAAAGTGGTTAAATTATTATTTGAAATCCTCAACCGAGATTTAACTGTAATTAAATCGAATATAACAAAATAATATATTTATACATTAAATATACAACTTTTTTAAAAGATAATTGTTTGTATTTTATTAATTATTTTAAATTGATTAACTGTTAAAAAATCAGATCAATTTGACCGGTTAATCAATTATTTGACTAGTTATTTCAATTTTCTTATCGGTTTACTACGAACATTTTTACCCTAAGCCAAACCGGTTGAATAGCCAATTTTCGGTTAATTTAGTCAAATCAGCCGGTTTTGTCGGTTCTCCGAAGAATGGTTCGATTGTCAAACTAATTAGACCTAGGAGAAATGTCCCGAACACAAACAATATTGTTTGATATAAAAAGAAACCGTGGCACTGTAAAAAGTAAAAACTAAAAAGTGTAATGTACGTACCATATATATTATTAGGGTGTAGTAGTGGCATGAACACATACATTCATACATTACAAATTCAGTGAACTAGTTGTTATTAATTCGTTGGAGGGATATATATAATTGTGTTGAGTGTATAGTATTTTCTCAGTGTCACATGTTTGTATAGTAAAAATAGTTAACAGTGATATGTTGGTAGCGAAAAGCAGCAACATTATTAATACTGTTTAAATAGGATTACCCGTTGGTTCCCACGTGTATATATATTAATTAATTATTAATATATGAATTTGGAAAAAAAAAAATTATATGAACATGATCCTTCCAAGGAATATATGGAAAGGAAGTATCATCTATCAAATAATATAAGACTCATAATAATCCCTCTCCCAGGAATATGTTGCAGTAACGACATGTCATGTCATCTTAATTTTATACACACATATATATATTTTTTAATATTATTAGATTTAATTATTATGTTAATATTTATAATTTTATTAAATTTATAATTAAGTTTTTATATGAAGAGAAACAAAATAATTAAACCTTATTATTATTATTTGCTATAAATTCAACATGAAATCAAATTAATTAATTTAAGTGTTCCCAAAAGAAAAATACCTAGTACATGTTCATATTCTTTTAAAGATTGATAAAGTTTTGTAGCATAATTTGTTTGATTGATAATGTGTTAGTACATGTTCATATCATGTATGTAATAAAATAATTTTATTTATTATTTTGTTCCATATATATAAAGATAAAGAAAGAGGGAAAATGGAAAGAAGTGATAGTGAGAATGTTAGTTAGCAGAAAGATGAATGAGTTATTTGTGCATTGAACACATGATGGATGATGGAATGGGGTCCGAACATATCTCAGTGAGTAGTGACTTTCAAAGTGTGGAATTGGGGACCTGAATGAATGAATCAATGAATGAATATGATTATTTGTATCATAACATTTTATTTCTTGGGAAAGTGATAAGGACTAAGTTCAGTATCATGTTGTAGTTGTAGTTGTAGTGGACCACTTCTCTCTCTCTCTCTCTCTCTCTCTCTCTCTCTGCAATAATTTCAGAAATTAATTTAAAAATGAAAAAAATAGTGTAATTCAAGTATATTATATCATGATGTGTTATGTAAGAATGTAAATTTAAAATTTTATAGACCTGAAAAACGCAACTTGTGTTTGTCAGAAGAACAATAGACAAAAAAAAATATAATGATACTGCAAAACACAACCTGTATTTTTCTAAGAAATAAAAGCACAGGTCGAAACATGTCTTCTGTATGTAGACAAGATCTGCCACTTTGACTACTTTTTTCTATGGCAGAATACAATTTATCTTTTACAGAAAGACATGTTACATGTTTGACACGTATATAAACTGAGTCTTTCTATACTTCACATATTCATCTGTGTTTTGCTGATGCAGATGAATGAAGAAGTATTCTTCTGGAGAAGGAAAAAGTTTGTGTGAAAAGAGAAAATCAATAAGAATTGTGAGAGGATTTTTTTTGTGTGTGCAAATTTATTTGTGTTAAAATAGTTCGTGATTTTATGTTAGCTCATACTGCTACTGACACAGTCTGGTTAAACAACCTACATATTATGCTTCGATTGTCATAAAAAATTTCTTCTACCATCTACTGTGATAATTCTAGTGCAGTTCTTCTAATTACAAATCTGATCCTCCATAATCACTTAAAAAGCATTTTAAAGTAGATCTTCATTTTATTCGAAAAAAAAGTTAACAAAAAGTAATTGTTTATAGTTTACATTCCTTTTAATTCTCGAATTACTGATTTTCTTATTAAACCACTGCCTCCTTTATCTTTTCCGTATTTCAAAACCAAATTCAGAATTGGAAAAGTCTAGAGAGCTAGCAACTTTTTCAAATTTTGACCAGCATGTAATTAGCAAAGAAAAATGAGCCATTGGATGAAATCTCACACCAATCTCACACCATTAAAATCATCATTAATGACTATTTGATGGCTACAAATCACAAAAATTACTAGCCTCTAACACTACTCGACAAAATTTATATACTCCTATATCTCGGAGTTTGCCAAAGGGTATAAACTATAACGAATCATAAAGGATTGAGCAACCAACTCATAACAAAAAGTAGTTAGAATGCAAGACTTTGTTTCTTGCTAACTAAGTCAACATACCCTACTTCTTGTTCTGTGATATCAAATCTCGACTATATATATTGTGATAAAAATATGATGCTCATTTTGTGTTTTCCATCATAATATAAACCCCTCCCCTTTCCCCAAAAAAATTCACAATTATTTAAATGTCACAAACATTCTCAATTAATCAAATCTTTGCCGTGAGAATATTGAATTCCCTATTGGAAGGCCACATGATCCTAACAAGTATTCATGGGGCACTATTTAATATTTATTATATTTGTTATTATTATATATACAAAGAAAATTCCATCTTTGTGTGATTGGGACTGCCATGAAAGCAAAATGTTGCCCCTTTTAGTAAGCAAATAATGAAATTTTCTCTTTATAAGATTATATTATCTTAGGCTAATCATTGAATCACGAACTACGCAATCTTTCTTGCCGTTTTTCCATACACTGTTACCTATATGTAATAAACTAATAATTAATATCCATCATAAATTATGTTAGTTCGACAAAATTATCCAAAATAATTAGCTTTTAAATTGGGTACTTTTGTGGAACATTTTTATAACTTTGTCAAATTAATACAATCTTTGAAGTTTGGATTGTATTTTTTATAGTTAGAATAATTGTCAATGTTTAAGTAATTCATAATTAAAAATGATAATTTATTATAATAAAACGTTTCTTTTTCCTTCCTTGACATAAGATATTTGTTAACCAAATGTATTTTGCATAGTAATTAATAGAGACAGTTAGAGATATAATTATTTATACATCTAATTTAATTTTTTACGGTATTTTTTTGTCTGGCAAATCAATGGATAATTTGTACTGATTGAAATTTCATTTAAGAGTTTATTATATATACACGACGAAATTTAAATATCTGACACTTAGGTAGTGTTTGTTTTGAGGTATTGAGACAAAGATTGAGAGACTGAGACTCAGTATCATGTTTGTTGATTCAGAGACTGGTACTAAAATTTCTGTCTCTATCCTTAAAATTTCAGTATTTCAGTACCTCCAAAAAGTAGGGACACAGAGGACTAAAATTTTTAGAGATGGAGACTGAAACTTTAATAACATTTTATACCTAAAATATCCTCCCTTCAATTAATTAATTCCAATTTTACCCTTTGTACACATTCTTGTTTCAATTTCTGTCTCTTACTTTGTACTAAATAGAATACTGAGATTTATTTCAATCTCTATCTCTCAGTCTCAGTCTTTCCATCTCTGTTTCTCTACCAAACACTATCTTACTTAAACAGACTAATAAACTAATCACTAAACATACTTGATCATGAAGTTTTAGGAGTTAAAATTTTTCTTAAAAATATTGAATAATATAATATAATGATTAATTGATGCACAAAAATCCAATTGCATCCATCACTGCCTCAGGTGATAATAAAAAAGATGGCCGTACAATTACAAACATACGCATAACGCATTTAGAAATTCTAGGAATGCATTCTACAGAAGAAGACACTGATGAGGCAAATCCCTAAGCATTCATCAATAGCTACCTACTAACCTAGTGTATGTTACACTATTAGGGCTTTTCTCTAAAAAGAGAGTTACAACTCACAAATTTTGATTCTTTTCATATTTTTTTATGTATTAAAATCTTCAAGAAAATAATTGTTGAACTCGATGTTCCAATTCTATAATCCTCTATCAACAATTTTTAATTTTTAGAACAAATTATTTTTAGTTTATTATCTAACGGCATGGCGGTAATAATAATTGATTAACTAATACATTTTTGTGATAATTTAAATTATTAAACTAAAACTACCGGGTATTAAAGTTAGCAAATAATCATTATTTGCTCTTGCATTTATTTAATTTATAAATGTGGCACAATTCCGCTATTGTTGTGTGGTAGTTAAGGTAGAAAAAATTGAGATTTTATGTAAAATCGAAAAAGTAAATTAAGAACATAAAACGTAAAATTTTAACAAGATTTAAATTGTAAAATCGTTAGATTTAATATAAATTTCGTAAAATTGATAGACTCATTTAAAATCATAATATCGGAAGATTTTAAGAGTTAAATCTTAGAACACATTCTATCTAATATAAATCTCTTTTGTTCTAACACAGATTTGTATGAGCATTAATAACGGCCCTTTCCTTAGTGGACTTGACGGCTTGACCTTTTTTAAATATAATATGTGTGATTATTTCCCTTCCAAAAGTATAATTTCGGTGCATTAGTTATAGACTTATAGTAGCGGGAATGAGAATCAGAAAAATCCTTTTTACTTCATCATCGGATATTTTAGTTCTTTCACATTTATGTGTGGATGGATGAAATAAAATATAAACATAAAAGAAAATTCAAGCCCTAATTTTTAATTAATATAATTATATTTTGGTTGGGGGTATTTTAATAAAACAAAGCCCCCTCTCCAAGGTTATTGGTTGCGGTTAGGCCGTAAACAGTCACTAAATCCGATCAATTAGAGCGGAATCTGATTACGCAATAAGAACCGCAGCAATTCAGTGAATTTGCGGCATTTTGAAAAAACGTTGGCAATTCTCCGCTATTAAGTCCCGTCTCTCTTGTATTTTATAAAAATTAATCGAGCAGTAAATAAAACAAATGCTAATGCATTTCGAAAAAAATAAAAGGTAGAATACTTTTTGAAAATTACCTTACTAGTAAAAGTAAAAAAAATTCTAAACTTTATATTCTAAATCCTAAATTTAAATTTTAACAGTAAAAAAATAAAATATGTTAGTTAAATATTGACTAATATTTAATAAAAATTATTAATTTCTTAATATTTCTTTAT